>NC_069502.1:291696374-291961374 GCF_027579735.1 Bombina bombina | reverse complement strand
TTAGGTGTCTTTATCATTTTTGTACATTTATGTGTGTTTATCATTTATGTACATTTATGTGTCTTTATCATTTTTGTACATTTATGTGTCTTTATCATTTATGTACATTTATGTGTCTATCATTTTTGTACATTTATGTGTCTTTATCATTTATGTACATTTATGTGTCTTTATCATTTTTGTACATTTATGTGTGTTTATCATTTATGTACATTTATGTGTCTTTATCATTTATGTACATTTATGTGTCTTTATCATTTTTGTACATTTATGTGTCTTTATCATTTATGTACATTTATGTGTCTTTAAACATGAAAGAGCGTTAATTGAATTATATTAATATATATAAACTTTAAATCCACATTTTAAGATAAGTATTCTTGCCTATAGCCACATTATTGAATGAGGTTTGTGACTTGTATGAATTGATCCAATAAACTCAGAGCTACTATATACTAAGAATTGTAACAATATGGCTATATTTCTGGTCTATGGTTTAATTAAGCTATTTGCAGCCTGATGCTGCTAGTCAACGGGTGTGCAAGTGGATTAACAATGTACGGTTCTAGTATCCTCAGGATGATGCATAATTAGTTTATTGCCTGTACATATCAATTTTTGATGATTGCAGAACACATGCTCACTTTGACAACAAGCGGCTTAATAACTCTCTATAGTGTACTAAAGAAGAATGGTGTTTGGAAATATTTTAAAGTCTCTGCAAACAATTGGATAGGTAAATTAACTTAGTTTCTTTCTTTTTTTTCCCACCATTGGTATAATAGAAAACATTTTATATTGTGTGAACTTTATGACCAAGGAGGGAAACGTTACTACTGCAATATATTAAATTGCTTTTAACCCAAAGATTGCCACAGAGAGACTCAACATACTGGTAGTGACGTGTTACATCCCTACATCCCTTTGTGAAATCCAAAAGGGTTAATACGTCACCTGGAGCAGACTCTAGTGTTAATTTAAGGGTTTCACACTTACACCAAATCTGCTGTCTTAGTTTATCATTTTTTCTTATGATTGCACTTAGATATCACAATGAATTCTTAAATAAATGTCTTTGCCCACAAGGACACTATATATGACCCCTGTGGAGGTAGTGGTGAGAATTATGAATTAGATACACTGCAGGGCTATGTCTACCAACACATGTTCATGAAATCTGCAAACTAATGAAATTATAAAACTTGATTATGAAGACTTGACAATGTGTCTTTCTGAGTTTAACGTCTTTTACTCCTGAAATGACTCAACTCAAAGACCAGAATCCATGCTGGTTTATATTATTTGCATTTTTAACTGTGATTTAATTTTGCATTACTTGTGTCTAAGGTAGAAAAGAGTGGATCAGCTGACCTCTCTGCAGTAAACTTAATCTATCACTTATAACGTTATAAAAAGATAGACCATCATCAATCATTATGTGTTCTTTGAGTGTAGATATGTATCCATGAAGTTGTCATATTATGATTCATGAGGACATTTTTTGTTTCAATCTGAATAGTTAAACATATTAAATGGGTGTTTGAAAGGCAGAAATATACAAGTGAGATCCAGGGCATCACATTTTTGCTGTGTTCACATTAAACGTAATTTGCTATTGTTACATTATTTTACTTAGTAAATTCATTAAATTAATCTGTATATTAGAGAACTCGATATTTTTTTCATTAACATTTTGTTTTAAATCCCTCTAAATTTATACACAGTTTTTTTATTTTTACCATGAAAAGACTGATACCTTGAGTTTCATAACATAAATTGACAACGTTTCTTGCTATTCAGTTTTACTTTAGAGGGAAAAAAAAAAAACATTTTAATAACAATGTTTGTGAACAAAATCATTTTGTAATCTATATATGAATACATTTGTATCCTGTACCTGGAGCAGGTGATAGTTCTGAATAGGATATTTGTGTGTCTGCAGGGGTGTAGTGTAGACTTAACAAAGCTTAATAAAGCGTGAGCCTATCTGCCATTACACTTCCAAAAATGAGCTTCTGAACCACCAAAAAAGGTAAATGTCATCATTAGTCTGATCTCAGAAGACTGTCGAACATTTCATTAATTTATAATTTATGAATGTTTGACAAATATTAAAAAGTATGTAAATATGAGAGGGATAATGTGTTTTCTGCGGGGGATGAGGAAATGACCCAAAGTCTACTTGCCTGCTAGATTACACAAGAGGTTCCAGCTATCTGTTATCAAACTGTGCTTTCCGTTTGTACAACATATTGTGAGGATGACAAGTGAAATAGTGCATATAAACCAATGGTTTAAAACGTAATAAAGAGAAGAACCATTTGCATTTTTTACATTTTATTACTAAGGTAATTTACTATGACACATTTCCAAACGTAATTTATGAAAAATAAAACACATTTGAAAGCAATTATATAAAGTCTACAAACAAAAAAAAGTCAAGCAAATGATCACAGAGATGTTTTTTAAAGGAATTCCGTAAAATAATATAAGTTTATGAAAGTGTCTTAGATATAAGTTATTAAGAGGGGTATAGAGAAATATTTATAGGGGATTTGTTGAACCCCTTAGTCTTTTCCAAGGGATGAGAACACAGAATGGTGCATTCTAGTTCTAAGGATTCGTATTTGTTAAAAAATAATTTTGCATTATTTTAGAATTATATAATATAATATACAACATTGTCTTCCTTTCTTAAATTCTAAATTTTAATGCACTCGTTTTTTTCTGTATCATAATTTTGACTTTTCAAATATCCACATGCTAATTCAAGAAAGTCCTCTCTTTCTAAAAGAGTAACCATTTACTTATATTTAATACGCAGAGAGCTTTATCTAAGTACAATTGTAATATACATGCTAATTATACAGTATTTGTAAATATTACATGTATAGAATATTTTGGGGAGTTTTAGCCAGGGGTTTATTTGTTACTTACGTTTTTAATGATAAAAATTGCAAATATCAACGATTTAATAAAATGTTAATAAATAAATAATTCATAGTTCTGAGTTCTGATTAGTATAATTTGTGTTTAACTTTTGAGAGTATATATATATATACTCACACACTCACAACTGGATGCTTTTAAATTTAACATAGTAGTTTATGTTTGATTAACAATCATATAAGGTATTAAAGTTAGAATATGGATTTAAAATTTGTATTTGCTAAGATTACATTATATAATTTTTCACATCCATATTTGTATCTATTAAATAATATTATAATATATATTGTTTACTATCTATAGCATAAGTGAAATGTGTAAAGTTTCATATGTCTATGAAATAATGATGGAATGCAAACGCCTCCATTTAAATTCATATATAGTTCCAACTGTTTAAGGTAAATATAAATTAATTTCGTTGCTTCTTTGTAACTTCTTGAACATGAGTAAGATCACAAGTTATTTGTGTGCAGATACTTTAATAGTTCAGATAAAGACGTTTATATTGGAAATCAAGTTGCTTAGCTGTAAAGCTTGGGAGTATATTTGGCATATATGTTACCAGTTCCCCTCAAAGAAACCGGCAGAGCAGGGCACCTACTGTGAGACTTACTAGCACAAACTCTTTTCGCCAGACATATTAAATCCGATACCCTAAGAAAACAGACACTTGTCACAATTGAAATTCGATTTATGGGGTAACAGTATGTAGCTGTTTAAGAGAACATAGCATTTCACTACTTAGCCTCACTGACCTTAACACGCCTTGTCTCTAGAGAATCCCACTGATGCCATTAAATTATACATCCTAGTTTCAAGATCAAATAAATAAAAGAACACTATGGTAAACAAATATGAAATCTATCTATCTATCTATCTATCTATCTATCTATCTATCTATCTATCTATCATCTATCTACCTATCTTTCTGTCTGTCTTCCAATCTATCTATCTATCTATCTATCTATCTATCTATATGTATGTCTGTCTTTATGCCTCTGTTTATTCTATCTATCCATCCATCTATCTATCTATCTATCTATCTATCTATCATCTATCTATTTATCTATCGGTCTGTTTGTCTTTCTGCCTCTATATATCATCTATCTATCATCTATCTATTTATCTATCGGTCTGTCTGTCTTTCTGCCTCTATCTATCTATCTATCTATCTATCTATCTATCAATCATCTATCTATTTATCTATCGGTCTGTCTGTATGTCTGTCTTTCTGCCTCTATCACATTATCTATCTCTATCTATCTATCTATCTATCTATCATCTATCTATCTATCTATCAATCTCTATTTACGCATCCATCTATTCTATATCTCCATGTTTCTGCCTTTTTTTCTGTGTCCCTCTGTCCTAGTTAGGTAATCTTGTAACTCTCTCAATTATTTAACCTCCCCCACAACAAAAAAGATAAATACAAAAATTAGATAAACACATCAAGAGATAATAAGTTCAGTCGTAATTGTAATAGTATTTAATAAGCCATCACATTCACAGCAAGGTTTGCAAACAAAGCTAAGCGTTATAGAAGATGAAAAAGGAACCACTATCTTGTACATCTTTGCATATTTTCTTAAGTACTTCCATTTCCAGGAAAGGAATGTATCTCATAAAGTCCAGTCTGTCAAGGTCATTTAAAGGTTATAGGAATTCTAAAACATTGCTTTCATATTTCATCAGAAACCAAATTACATCTCTGCTAAAAGCGTTTTAGGTGTTGTAATATGTTGGTTTCAAAGCAGTTGTCTCAATGACCCTGACACCAAAAATGGAATGAATGAAACAGCCTTGTTTAGTAAAGTTCATAGGGTAAACAAACTTTCTAGAGTGTTATTTCTTTTCTGATTTTCATATTCTCCTTTCTTATGAGCCAGATGATTTCACACATAAAAAACACCCAGAAATGATAAATAGCATCTAGTAACTAATAGCCAGAGGGCGCATTTAACAATTCATAATCATTTATTCTTGCTGATGTATGACCTTTACTCTGAAATTTGAAAAGCTTCCATTTGAAGGTGTAAATAGCTTTTTTTAACTGCTGTAAACCTTACTGCATTAGTGGTGATTGATCTAATGTACAATTCGTCCCAAAGTGCTATTTTAGAGGGGAACACTGGCTTTTGGAGATTAACTGGGGAGTCTGTTACATATTAATGAAGCTAGGAGATATAGTAACGTTTTGGCAATTTAGTTATTTGTGTCTATAGCTATAGCAGTAATTTTCTGTTAGACCCCCGCGGTTGTTATACATCGAATTAAAAAGTGGTTCTTAACATTATTTTTCCAGTGGCAAATAAACGCCATTTAACGGGAAAAACAAATGTTGACTTCTGTCTTGGAGGAAGTCAGTTTCTTGGCAGTACATCAAAGTGCTCTGAATGTAGCAGGAGATCTGTTGGTTTTCTAACTCCAAGATTGTGATGTTGCAATCACTAGACTTCATAATCACTTCTTGCTGTAAAGATATGGTATTGGCGACAGGGGGCAGGTACTATGGTGTATGTGCAGTGGTTTTCATAGCCAAGTCTGCAACCAATTTCCTTGATTATTCTTACCTTTGGGATTTCTAGAAAAAGAAAAAAAATCAATTGTGGGTCTAAAAATATGTTTAAAGCTATGCTTAAATTCCTCTGTTTTAATAATAGATAGGGCAAAGGGAGTTTGTTTTGTTTGCAGAAAAAGACTGGGGGGGGGGGGAGGGCTTTTAAATCCATCATCCATATAGCAGGGCACATTTATTTTGCTTTGCCATAGCTTTTCAGCATACAATAACCTTGGGATAGGCTGCTCTGGTTGCACTTTGGGTCCAGCTTATTTGCAATAAAATATAACCAGCCTCCCTACTAAAAAAAAGAAAATCATAAAATATTAATAAGGTGAATATTTGAGCATTTTTGCATAACCACAATTGAATTACCAACCTTTTAAACCACTTAATGGTTTGATGTAATATTTTCATACTTTGTTTAAACTTTTGTTCAAATGAATTAAAAAAAAAACCAACTTACATTTTACTGACAAATGTATATAAAACAGCAACTGGTAGCTTGTCATAAAATGTGACTTGTTTCAGACTAAATGTTTCATGTCTTTACTGATTTGTAATTTGGAAAATAATAAAAAAGACTTGAAAATGTTGTTACAATGGAAATGGACAAATTAGAAGACATTTTATGTGATCAAAGGAAAAAGAGGAATAGAGTATGGGCATTCAAAGACTGAGCTTATTCAGACAAATCTTTGGAAAAAGAAGGGCAACAAGCGTGTCGTATAGCGAGAATGCGCCTCTATTCATGCTGCAGGTGCGAAGTAATGTGGCACATTCTGCTATATTATGTAAAGGTTGTTGGAGATTAGTGTTCAGACTTAATAACCAAAGCGCTTGATTTACATTGGAAAAAAGTTCCTCATCCGTGAAAACAAAAAAATATTTAATTAGTGATAGAGAATTGCTAATATCCGAAAACTTGTATTTTCTAAGATCTTGGAGATAGAAATGTTTGACTCCTTTTTCTTTGGTTTGCACAACAAACAAGAAATTGCATTAACATATAAGAAACAGTAGTAAATAATTACTAATATGACTGAACATGGCTTAACCCTTTAACTGTGTCTGCAAAACATTGCATAGCAATAACTTGCAAAACTCTTTATGTCAGACAAGGGTTAAATTAAAAACGGGACAGTTTGTCAAAAAGTATTATTTCAAAAGTAAAACAGGAAAAGTGTTCAAATTGTAAATAATTGACTTGGAAAAAAATGGATGAATGCAGTAGACAATATAATTTTTTTTAGCATATTGAAAAAGGGTTTAAATTAAAATATAATATGATACATTTTTTCGTTTTATTTGAATTTATTAAACAGCAGGACAACTGCATTTATTTACATCTCATCTTTGTTTATTTCATATATCCACAATAAATTAAGTGCATTTTTTTATTAAAATGCCACGCTACATTTTCCTTCTTTTTTTTTTCTTTTTTCTTTTTATAAATTGTGTATTAAGAAAATATTGATTAATGCATTTATTATTTAACATGATTTTTATATTTACTTTTCAGAGTTATTAATACACAATTCAGAAGCAAAAAAATCAAATAAAAATAAAATTAATTTCGTTTAACAGCAATGTTGGCTGAAGATATTTACAAATAACATATAGAAATAAGATTTTGCATTAGTCTGTTGTTGCTTATAAGTTATCATATACCAATATTTTAAAACAGCAATTTAAAAAAATAAAATAAAAACAAAACAAAACAAGATTTTTCACTTTAAAAGACCCCTGATATACATGTATATATATATAATTTCAAATTACAATCAAATATTGTGTTAAAAAGTTGATACATTGATATATCTATTTTTTGTAATTATTCCATTAAAACGGATATTCAGTAAATAAAATAAAAAAAATCCGAATCCGCAAGGGATTCTAAAAAAGCTTCTCTAATCTCTTTTTAAAAAGACTGTTGTGAAATAATTCTGAACAATTTCCGGAAGATGGATTACAGACTTTTCCTCAATGAAATGTTTCACACTTAAATGACTTGCTGCATAATTGAAACTGCTGCTAAGTATGTGATGTTAGTCATATATATATATATATATATATGAATTATTCTGCATTATAATTATAAGAAAAGTTTAGCATTACTCACTAAACTTATTGATTTAAATTAAATAATTTACAAAATTGCAAAACTTTAGTGCAAATATACCAAAGTTAAATATAAATTGCAAGGAATAAAAAAAAACAGAGAGATGTAGTGTTGATACTTCAATAAAAATTACTAAAAAGTATTTTGGAAAAAAAAAATCAGTTTAAAATTTAGAATAAAATAATGTCTGTTTAATGTATGTTATGTATAATATTTTATGTATCACCAAATATGTAATGATATATGCTTTATAATACATTGTACTCGCTTCTCACTTGCAAAAGACCATAAACAAAAATAATGTTTGTGAGTAATTGTATCATTTTGCATGTTCATAGAACCGTAGCCTATAGAAAAAGCATATAATAGCTTTCTAATGCCTTTGAAAAATATGAAGATTATTTTATGAATTTAAAATTTTCATGCCTCAATTATACTCAGTAAAATATTCTCCAACAAGTAAGTTTAAGTTAAATTGCTCCTTATTTTCCACAACGGAACCTACAGATTTAAATCACATGCACTGGTCCTGAATAAATTGCAGATTATTCTTTAATTTAATATTAAAATATATATATATATATGTGTGTGTGTGTGTTTGTGTGTGTGTGTGTTTGTGTTGTGTTTGTGTTTTGTGTGTGTGGGGTGTTATTAATGCTTCATAATTCATAATAGATTCCCTTAAAGTAATACAAATTAGAAACTGCATTAAAGCAGAAAAGATGAATTTTTCTTCAGGGTCCTTTGTCTGTCTATCTATCTGTCTGTCTGTCTATTTATCATCTATCTAATCTGGATATGCCTATCTATCGCATCTCCACATTTCCTTTTTCACATCAGTACAATATGTATGTAAGAAATTGCACACTTTTTGCTCTATTCTTGCTACTGAAGTATATTTACTAAAACGTGCAAATAAATAATTACTCGGTATATATTAACTTGAAACAGGAAATGTTTGGAGTTTAGGACATTGTACACTAGATTTTTCTTTGCATAAGGGTTTTGTAGATGATCCATTTATATATCGCATCTGGGAGTGTTTTTGTAACAATGTATAGTTTTGCTTATTTTTAAATAACATTTTCAGACTCCTAACCAAGCCCCAAAATGTTAGATGTATACTGATGTCTACAGACTCCAGCTTGCTCCTGTTTGTCTAAATGGTATTTTCATATGCATGGAAGGGGGTAGGGGGAGTGCCTGCTGTTCCTGATTTCCCAGCCCCTTTCACTGGTTGTTTCAGCCTAACCTTATTAGCAGTGCCAAATTAGGAAATTCTAAGTATTTGAAAGGTTTTATACTGGATTTTTAGATCAGTATCTGTGTATATTCTTCTTTATAGTATTGCCTATTACATGCAGTTATATGAAGATTGGTGTATACTGTCCCTTTAAGCAAAGTAAATATCTAAGTCAGTTATTCTGTAAACATTAGTTGTAAAGTCAGTAATTAAAAACAAGTAGGTGACTTCTTTTTTGAAGTGCAGCAAGTTGTCTATACACAAACAACAGACTTTATGTCTACTTGACAAATCAATCTTTTGTTTGCTGATTTCAAGCTGAACACCCTGCACCTGCTGAATTTCTATATTTAGGACTTAAAAACCTATTTATAGTAAGTCTCAGATGTAAATATTTGTTGTGTACATCTGTAAAAAATAATTATATGTATACATATAGTAATGATTAAATTCCCCAAACAGCCCAGATAGATAGTTGTATAATTGTAATTAATTTATTCAGACAGTTTTCTTTTTAAAATATTCATATGGATTTTAAAAATGATTCCCCTGAAAATGTTTGTAGTTAGGCAAGTGTAATGGTTGGTTTAACTGTGAATCCTAAAGTGTTAACCAATTCAGTAAAGTGATATCTGTTTCCTTTTTCCTCACTATTTTTACACACAGTCTTATTCCGTTTTAAAAGTGCATACAAATTGTGGTAGGTATTAACAGGACATGAAACCCAACATTTTTGCTTTGTGATTCAGACAGAGAAATCCATTAAAAATTTAAATGAAAAAATAATCAAATTTACTTCTATTATCAAGTTTGCTTTGTTCTTTTTGTATTCTTTGTTGAAGAGATATCTAAGTAGGTAGCAAGCACACCCTGGATCACTGGCTGGAAAATGTGCTTCCACTTAGTGCTCCTGCAAATATATAACATTCTTGCAAGATTGCTGCCACATACAGATGCAGTTACATGCAGGCTTCTGAGTTTATTTCACTGATTTATTTATAAAATATAACAAGAGAATTAAGAAAAATGCTAGACGCTAATTGGAAAGTTGTTTAAATTTGCATGTTCTATCTGAACCAAGAAGGGGGGGAAAATGGCGTTTATGTCCCTTTAAACATAATCCTACATTTTAATTGCCTGCCCTAAAAGTTTAATTTTGTCTTTATTGTCCCTTTATTTTATTTTTATATCAATGCTGCTATGTTTAGTTGACAAATTCTCCTCATGTTTTAAACAATATCTATTATTTTAATATATTTCAATTTAACATTTAATATATAATTTATTCATATTTATTGATACCTTTTATATATATATATATATATATATATATATATATATATATATATATATATATATATATATATATATATATATATATAATATACAGCTTCCAGCTTAACCCACCCAATGCCGACAGCCTGGGTGCAAGGATATGGCAAAATACAGGAACAGACGTTTGCACTCACAGGTCTTTTTTCAAACTTTTAATGTGGATGATGGGGTTATAATACCCCGAAAACGTTCAGAGAAGAAGGCACTCGCCGTTTTAAAATGCAATGCTTTATTCAACGTTAACGTTTTCGGGGTCTCCCCCATCTTCAGACCTTTTAGCAATAACATACACAAACTCACCATTTATCACCTTACCCCCTCCACCATGTTGAAACAACGTCAGCTCCCACAGCGTCAGTACAGCGCAACTGCGCATGCACGAGCAACGCTACTGAAAGCCGACCAGGACAAAATACTAAAACTCAAAGTGTAAATACATTGTGACAAGTAGCATCTTAGATACTATGAGACCAAATGTTAGGGGTGAGAAGCCTAGACATACAGTGCAAACCACACACTCGCTATACTAGCATAGAACAGTTCAAATGCATAATTTAATAAAGTAGGCAATAATGGGATTTTATATCCTGATAATCTTATACTGTAATTCCTTTTGCACTGTCCAACCATGTTGTACTCAAAACCGATCAATATATTCGATCCCTGCAAAAAAAAAGTGTTGTGTCCCTATTAGGCTACCCAAACTCCCAAAATGTCAGTCATATATCACGAAAACATCAGGAGTAGCATAATAAAGATTTCTAAGCTTACATACTAGCACACTCAGGGCCACATATTAACCAGCCCTAAAAGGCATGTTACAATATAGACTCCCAATTTGGTATAACTGCATTCGCCCACTGCAGTGTGCTAACAATGTTACATCCAACCCAAATAAACATAGCATACGTCAATAAGCAAACCCGGCATCTACAAAAAGCAATGGTAATCCAAATGCACATTCAGGCCCTTTGGATACATTGTGTCCAAGTTAAAAATCCACATAGACTCCATTTGTAGTAGGCGTTTGGCCCTGTCACCCCCTCTCACACTTCTAGGAACATGATCATTAAAAATCGGGTACCCCATGTTTGTTAGCACAGAAATGCCTGGCCACAGGTTGGTCTGAATCACTATCTTTGATGGCTTTGCGTATTGCAGACCGGTGGTTCACCATCTTTGTCCTAAGATCATCCTGGGTCTTCCCTACGTAAAACCTGCCACATGGACAGTGAAGCAAGTATACAATAAACTTTGTAGTGCACGTAACCCTATGTTGTATATAGAACTTCTTATTGGACCAAGGATGTGTGAATGTATTGCTCTGTGTCAAGTCACCACAGGTAATGCATCCACTGCACCAGAAACAACCCATTTTGGTGGTGCTCAACCATGTAGTTGGCATATAACTATCACAATTGTCAGGTCTCAGCAGCAAGTCCTTACCATTTGAGAAGATGGATACACCCATGGTGGGGTTTAAGAGAGGAAGATCTCTGAAGGACTTGCTGCTGAGACCTGACAATTGTGATAGTTATATGCCAACTACATGGTTGAGCACCACCAAAATGGGTTGTGTCCGGTGTAGTGGATGCATTACCTGTGGTGGCTTGACACAGAGCAATACATTCACACATCCTTGGTCCAATAAGAAGTTCTATATACAGCATAAGTAAATTGCACTACAAAGTTTATTGTATACTTGCTTCACTGTCCATGTGGCAGGTTTTACGTAGGGAAGATCCAGGATGATCTTAGGACAAGAATGGCGAACCACCAGTCTGCGATATGCAAAGCCATCAAAGATGGTGATTCAGACCAACCTGTGGCCAGGCATTTCTGTACTAACAAAAATGGGGTATTCGATTTGAGGTACATTATTATTGATCATGTTCCTAGAAGTGTGAGAAGGGGTGACAGGGCCAAACGCCTACTACAAAGGGAGTCCATGTGGATTTTTAACTTGGACACAATGTATCCAAAGGGCCTGAATGTGCATTTGGATTACCATTGCTTTTTGTAGTTGCCGGGTTTGCCTATTGACGTATGCTTGGTTAGTTGGGTTGGATGTAACATTGTTAGCACACTGCAGTGGGCGAATGCAGTTATACCACATTGGGAGTCTATATTGTAACATGCCTTTTAGGGATGGTTAATATGTGGCCCTGAGTGTGCTAGTATGTAAGCTTAGAAATCTTTATTATGTTTCTCCTGATGTTTTCGTGATATATGACTGACATTTTGGGAGTTTGGGTAACCTAATAGGGACACAACACTGTTTTTTGCAGGGATCAAATATATATTGATCGGTTTTGAGTACAACATGGTTGGACAGTGCACAAGGAATTACAGTATTAGATTATCAAGATATAAACTACTTTATTAAATTATGCATTTGAACTGTTCTATGCTAGTATAGCGAGTGTGTAGTTTGCACTGTATGTCTAGGTTTCTCACCCCTACATGATCAGTCTAACATTTGGGCTCATAGTATCTAAGATGCTACTTGTCACAATTTATTTACACTTTGAGTTTTAGTATTTTGTCCTGGTCGGCTTTCAGTAGCTTTGCTCACGCATGCGCAGTTGCGCTGTACTGACGCTGTGGGAGCTGACATTGTTTCAACATGGTGGAGGGGGTAAGGTGATAAATGGTGAGTTTGTGTATGTTATTGCTAAGAGGTCTGAAGACGGGGGAGACCCCAAAAACGTTAACCAGTGAATAAAGCATTGTATTTTAAAACGGCGAGTGCCTTCTTCTCTGCAAGATATATATAACTTTTTGGAAGTGCACCCCGGAGGTTGAACACCGATATGAGTGCTGGCTCCTAACTTTTACATTTTATATATATATATATATATATATATATATATATATATATATATATTACAGAAAGAGAAGGTAATCAGCGCTAGAAGTGTATGAGTGTACTGTTAGTCTTAATATATATTCCCATCCGCTACCTAGAATATATATGTATACACAAGACACTTGCAAGTTATGTAGCAAACAGTCTCATTGATTTAGGGGTGGTCAGTCTATGGATATATAATGTTCATTAAAGTCCACAATGCTAGTTCCTGTGTGCTGAAGATGTTTTGGCAGCCCGTCTGTGAAAAAGGGTGATCCCCCACAGGGCGAGGTTCCTCTTAGAAATCTGAAAAGGTATAGAACAAGACAAACGCCAGAGGGCACACTTCGTGTAATACGTTCAAACTAATTTCATATAAATAACAGTGGGGAAAATCCACGCTCACCTGGTTTAACCTCAAGATGTGAGGTATTTGTAAGGCACTTGTGTTAGTATACTCTCACTCCTTGCAGTCCTCCTGTATGTCCACCGGTCCTCAGAGGTTCCTGGGTGTCTGCAGGGTCCCAAATTTCCAGGATATACCTCAAATATATTGGATAAGTTTGAGAATGCAGGTGAGATGTCTACTCCTTGTACTGAACCACAGGACTGACCAGACAGAACAAATTAGCTAGGTTCAGTACAAGGAGTCCTGGAAACTTGGGACCCTGCAGACACCCAGGAACCTCTGAGGACCCGTGGACATACATTGTTATTTATATGCAATTAGTTTGAACGTATTACACGAAGTGTGCCCTCTGGCGCTTGTCTTGTTCCATACCTTTTCATATATATATATATATATATATATATATATATATATATATATATATATATATATATATATATAAGCAAATTGTGGTCACCAAGCACTCACGTTGTACATATGATGCCTAGGTGCAGTACATAAGGATAATATAAACAAAAGCAGAGACCGCACTCATAGGTCTTATTTTTCACCACCACTGTGGACTTTATTCAATCTGTAACGTTTCGGGGTTTCCCCCTTTGTCAAACATAACAAATAACATAGTGCAAGCCCTTTATATACGTAAATAAAATCTCTCTTACCCCAGGTGCAAACCATTCCGGCAGCGTCTACTCCGCGCAACTGCGCATGCGCGAGGCAGCACTACGGAACCCCCAGCAGGCCAACTGAAAAAAGCAAAGTAAAAATTACCGTAGCTTGGCAACGGTAATGCTTAAACAAATACAATGGAACAGCGCTGTAAGAATAACATCTACATGATACGAAGACACCCCATTTATATTTCTAACTCATCCTCATCAGTATTCTAAACATTAAGGTATCAAAATGACTGATAAATACATCAGAAACATTATCGTCATACACTGGCATTTTAGCCCGGAGGAAGGGGGGGTAGGGGGCTAAGTATTGACAGCTATATGCTGGCAAATGTTAAATCTGTCTAGAGAGACTGTTAGATATATACAAAACTGTCACAATTGAAAACAAATGTAATTCAACTTGAAAAGTAGAGCTGGCTCTCTCTTTCTCACAACCCTGAATTATAAATACAGAAATTTTAACAGTATTAGAATGGTCATGTTTTTAAATGTATGGACACATCAGGATCTAGTATTAATAAACTCCCTCCTATACTCAGATGTTAATTCACATATTGTTAATTAATCTCATTGTCTCCTTACAGGAAACAATGTAAATCGAAATTGGTATTCAGTCCCTTGGGGGTTAATGTGTCCAGTGTGTGGATCCATCTAGACACCTTTTGTAGCAGTAATTTGCCTCTGTCACCACCCCTGGACAAGGGGGGGACATGGTCAATGATCACATATCTCAGGTCCTTGACCGTATGTCCATGTTTGGCAAAATGCCTGGCCACTGGCTGTTCAGAGTCTCCATTCTTTATTGCTCTTCTGATGGCCGCCCTGTGTTTCGCCATTCGTGTACGCAAATCATCTGTGGTTTTTCCAACGTAAAATCTGCCACAAATACAATGTAACAGATATACGATGAAAACTGTTGTACAGGTCACACGGTACTTAATTTTGAACCTCTTGTTGGTCCATGGATGTGTGAATTCACTACACTGTATTAGTGCACTGCATGTCGTGCAGCCCAAACATTTAAAACATCCAATCTTCTTGCCCTGTCTTAGCCATGTAGAACTCATATAAGCCTGAGTCATATCAGGACGCATTAACATGTCCCTTAGAGATTTGCCCCTCCGATAGCTGATCATTGGGGGTCTAGTTTCTTGCAGAGGTAACGTTTTATCACTTGATATGATTTTCCAATGTTCATCTAGAACACCTCTGAAATCTCTCTTGTCCGGACTGTATTCAGTGACAAATGTTAGTCTGTCCATGGTTTGTTGGTCCTTATTTTGTTCACTGCTAGTTAAAGCTTGATCTTGCATCATATTCACAGCTTGGGCATAGGCTTCTTGTAACACCTCATCCTCATATCTCCTTTCTTTAAATTTTTGATACATGTTGGTGAGTTGTTCTTCCTTACCCTCTCTGTTTGAATTATTTCTTACCACCCTGTGGAACTGTGATATAGGTAAAGCTTTTTTTATACCTGCAGGGTGACAACTTGTATAAAGGAGCACTGAATTGCGGTCTGTTGGCTTGGTAAAAAGTTCAGTACATAATTTGCCAGTTGATTTTTTCACTCTTAAATCCAAAAAGTCAATCGCTTCACAATGATGCGTTATCTTGAACTTCAAATCCACCGACAATTGATTGAGATTGTCAAACCAGTCATTCAGCTCTTGTTGGGTACCACGCCATATTAAAAATAGATCATCAATGTACCTCTTGAATATGATGATGTGGCTGTCCTCAAATGTTTTCGGGTGTTCTCTTTCAAAGGCCCCTAGAAAAATGTTGGCATACGTTGGGGCCACATTTGAGCCCATGGCAGTTCCTGCTGTTTGCAAGTAATACTGTGTCTCAAATTTGAAGTATAGTGTCTGTGGGTGGTCCCACATAAGGATGTCTAAATAGTTCTTTTCTAACCGCATGTATACCCTCATTGTGAGGAATCACCGTGTATAAACTGGTCACGTCCAGGGTGACCAGTATATCTGTATCTCTGATGTCACTTAGCTTCTGTAAGATTTTTATCAATTCAATCGAATATATATATATATATTTTTTTTACCATTTTAGAGTCAACACAATTATTATTAATTGATTTTATTGAACATGTGTACATTTTACAAGTTTTAAAATGTTTTACATTTGTCTGCACTAGTGGTAAAGGGCATTTTTATCTTAAAGGGACATTAAACACTTTGAGATGGTAATATAAAATGATAAATATACTTTCATTATTTATTGTGTCCCCTTTCCTATAATTTCATTCTGAAATGATGAGCTTTTCAGTTCCTGTTAGAAATGGAAGTGCCGAACACTGTTATATTCCACACAGCCATTGGCTGCACAATCTAGCAAACTATTTATAACTGTACCTAATTGGCCACAGCAGAGAAGGTAACCTAAGTTACAACATGGCAGCTCCCATTATTTTATAGACATTACAACTTTACAATTATTTTGTCAATATTTAAACAGCTAAAGAAACTTTAAAAAATACATCTACATGTTATTCTTAGATTAATCTTTTCTTTGAATGCATCATTATATCTAGGTTTTATTTAGTGTTTAATGTCCCTTTAATGCTTAGAGTGAGCCAAAAAGTTGAGCCCATAAACAACAGTGACAATCCTTAGACATTAATTATCTTAATGTAAACTGAGTGTAATCTATTATGTTTTGGCTCCCATTAACTTCAAAACAGCTTTCTGCTACCATGCTTTGGCCTGGGCAAAACTAAATGACAGCTTTATAAACTGCCAAATAGTGTTGTGTTTTTCTGTCATCTAAACACCAGCAACTTGGCAACAGTCAATGAAAAGGTCATTTTAAAGGGACAGTTTACTCAAAAATGTTCTCCCCTTTAATTTGTTCCCAATGATCCACTTTACCTGCTGGAGTGTATTAAATTGTTTACAAGTAGCTCCTTTACCCTTATATTGGCATTTGAAATAGTTGATTTAGCATGTGGTATCCCCACCTATGCTGAAAGTTTGTGGCCGCAGGTCCCAGCTATAGATAAGCTTTGTAAACACAGCCAGCAGAAGAAATTATACTCCCAGTGGGATATAGCAGAGATAAGGTAATAAAATGTTGATTTTCCATTGTTCTCTCCAAGTACTGGTGATAGTTTTATGGACAGATATAAGATAAAGAAGCGGGTATATGTACACAATGTGATACAGTAATGAGATCTGATTATACCTACAAGCTCAACCCATTTTATTAGGTTGTGGCTTCAAAACACAAAATCAGAGCTTTAATATACACACAAAAACATAAAAAGCTATTTTTCATACATTTTTTTTCTCTGCAGTTGGTAAAGAAAGCAATTGTAAACACATTAAGCGAAAAACTATTTTTCAGTATACTGTCCCTTTAATATTACTTGGTCAGTTGTAACCCCAGTTGCAAAGTTTAAAAACATGAAAATATTTTAGCTAATCAGATTGGATTTTGTGAGTCCTTTTAAGGAAAGTTGAAATCAACTTAATTGCAAGTTGGTTACATTTAAAGTTTTTAACAAGTCACTTTTCTTGAGAAAAATTTAACATACACAGTTCTTGCCTAACACACACGCAGAAATAGCCCTGTCTACTGTGCTAAAAGGGGGCTTTAAACCCCTCAGGACACACAATGTAAGGGTACATCCATGCCATTAAGTGGTTAATAAAATTTACTTTACAGTTAAGGTTTTTAAAGTAGACCCCCACAGTGAACATTATAAATATATTTACGTTGTCCAAACAAATAAGTAAGACATATAACACAGGGCATAGAACAGAACTAAGTATATTTTGTAAGAGTTTCAAATGAACCAAGACAGAAATGCATTTTAAAGTTTTTCTAGAGGTTTACAGTTATGTGAATATTGGTTATCAATATATTCATCTGCAAAGGACAGAAAGTAAAAGTTGTACCTGCTTATATTCTTCATGTAAAAAGAGTCAAAATAATTTTTTTTTTGTTTATTGTTTTTTGAAGGAACAGTAAACTAGTGTTGCTAGGTGTCCAGTATTTAGAAGACACTCCAGAAGTTCAGCAGGCTGTCCAGTAAAATCTATAGAAAATATTGGACACTTTAACACCCCCTGAGTGATAGATAAATGTTAATCGCCCTTAGTGATGTCGCGAACATAACTTTGGGTTCGCGAACGGTGAACGCGAACTTCCGCAAAACATTACATAGTTAGTTGATGCAGAGTCTGGTTTTAATCCATAAAGGGCATAAATCACCTAACATTCCTAAATTGTTTGGAATAACGTGCTTTAAAACATCAGGTATGATGTTGTATCGATCAGGTAGTGTAAGGGTTACGCCTTCTTCACAGTGCGCAGTGTAGGTGATATACCTGCCCTGACCATGCTTTGCAGACCAGGTATCAGTGGTCAGATGGACCCTTGCCCCAACACTGTGTGCCAGACATGCCATTATAGCAGACTTATATGGCTTTGGCGTTGCTTTTTGGTCATTAGAAGGCTGCTAAATGCCACTGCGCACCACACGTGTTTCATGCCCAGCAGTGAAGGGGTTAATTAGGGAGCATGTAGGCAGCTTGTAGAGTTAATTTTAGCTTAAGTGTAGTGTAGTAGACAACCCAAAGTATTGATCTAGGCCCATTTTGGTATATTTAATGCCACCATTTCACCGCCAAATGCGATCAAATAAAAAAAAAATTGTTCACTTTTTCACAAACTTTAGGTTTCTCACAGAAATTATTTACAAACAACTTATGCAATTATGGCATAAATGGTTGTAAATGCTTCTCTGGGATCCCCTTTGTTCAGAAATAGCAGATTTATATGGCTTTGGCGTTGCTTTTTGGTAATTAGAAGGCTGCTAAATGCCACTGCGCACCACACGTGTTTTATGCCCAACAGTGAATGGTTTAATTAGGGAGCATGTAGGCAGCTTGTAGAGTTAATTTTAGCTTAAGTGTAGTGTAGTAGACAACCCAAAGTATTGATCTAGGCCCATTTTGGTATATTTAATGCCACCATTTCACCGCCAAATGCGATCAAATAAAAAAAAAATTGTTCACTTTTTCACAAACTTTAGGTTTCTCACAGAAATTATTTACAAACAACTTATGCAATTATGGCATAAATGGTTGTAAATGCTTCTCTGGGATCCCCTTTGTTCAGAAATAGCAGACTTATATGGCTTTGGCGTTGCTTTTTGGTAATTAGAAGGCTGCTAAATGCCACTGCACACCACACGTGTTTTATGCCCAGCAGTGAAGGGGTTAATTAGGGACCATGTAGGCAGCTTGTAGAGTTAATTTTAGCTTAATTGTAGTGTAGTAGACAACCCAAAGTATTGATCTAGGCCCATTTTTGTATATTTCATGCCACCATTTCACCGCCAAATGCGATCAAATTTAAAAAAACTTAAATTTTTTCGCAATTTTAGGTTTCTCACTGAAATTATTTACAAACAGCTTGTGCAATTATGGCACAAATGGTTGTAAATGCTTCTCTGGGATCCCCTTTGTTCAGAAATAGCAGACATATATGACTTTGGCGTTACCTTCTGGTAATTAGAAGGCCGCTAAATGCTGCTGCGCATCACACGTGTATTATGGCTAGCAGTGAAGGGGTTAATTAGGTAGTTTGTAGGGAGCTTGCAGGGTTAATTTTAGCTTTAGTGTAGAGATCAGCCTCCCACCTGACACATCAGACCCCCTGATCCCTCCCAAACAGCTTCCTTCCCTCCCCCACCCCACAATTGTCCCCGCCATCTTAAGTACTGGCAGAAAGTCTGCCAGTACTAAAATAAAAGGTTTTTAATTTTTTTTTTTAATTTTTTATAGCATATTTACATATGCTGTGGTGTAGCATCCCCCCTTAGCCCCCAACCTCCCTGACCCCCCCAAAACAGCTCTCTAACCCTCCCCATCTGTCTTATTGGAGGCCATCTTGGGTACTGGCAGCTGTCTGCTATTATTTCACAGTCAAAAAAGTGTTGTTTATTTTAAATGTACACTACTGTTACACCAGATATGAGTGGTGGCACTGGGCAAGTGGGCACAGTATACGCTGTGAGTCTGACACACACGCTGGCAGGCAGGCAACTGCAATTAGATTACACAGAAAAAAAAAAAAAAGCAGACTGATGTTCTAGCCCTAAAAAGGGCTTTTTGGGGTGATGTCCTTACAGCAGAGATCAGATGAGTCCTTCAGGACTGTAGTGGACACTGAATACACTAGCCTAGCTATCGATTTCCCTATTAAATCAGCAGCAGCTACACTGTCCCTCCTCTCACTAAGAATGCAGCTTCTGAATGAATCTAAAATGGATGCTGTACAGGAGGTGGGAGGGTCTGGGAGGGAGGGTCTGCTGCTGATTGGCTGGAATGTGTCTTCTGACTGTGAGTTACAGGGTCAAAGTTTACTCAATGATGAGGAATAGGGGGCGGAACGAACATCTCATATGTTCGCCGTCCTCGGCGAACGCGAACATGCTATGTTCGTCGGGAACTATTCGCCGGCAAACTATTCGCAACATCACTACGCCTTATATGTCTCCATGTATAACAAGTGTCATTTATTTCTGTGTTACTTGCATCCAATGTATTACAATCACTACTCAATTGTAAATATATATATATATATATTTATATACTATATATATATATACATATATATATATATATATATATCTGTCTAAGGATAAGAAAGGAAATGGCACATAATAGTGGCATTTATGAAAGACTGGGATTACAGCACTCTTTTATAAAGAACCAAACACTTGTATAGGATTAAATATAAAAAATATAGTTTATTATGCACAGTCCCTCCTAAGGGTCCGGGCAGGTACACATCAAAAATAACAGAAATAAAGTGTCATAGTATACCATAGTCCCACATATACAGTATGGTATACTATGACACTTTATTTCTGTTATTTTTGATGTGTACCTGCCCGGACCCTTAGGAGGGACTGTGCATAATAAACTACATTTTTTATATTTAATCCTATACAAGTGTTTGGTTCTTTATGAAAGAGTGCTGTAATCCCAGTCTTTCATAAATGCCCCTATTATGTGCCATTTCCTTTCTTATCCTTAGACAGATATAACATTTAATGGGTCTGCACCACATCTAACGTTTTAGATTCTCAATTGATCTTGAGACTTAGTATTTGAGTATTCTCATTACTATATATATATATACACTTGTCATACCTATTTTCGCAATTTTTTCCATTCACCACCACTAATCTTGGATATATATATATATATATATATATATACGAAAAAGCAAGTCGAATGTAGCAACTCATGAAACCTGGGTAGAAACAAGCGATACTCGACAAGTTGCGCTAGTCAAATGGATGAAGGAAGTGTTAGGCAGCTATTATGAACAAGCACTTAATAAGGCAAAAACCTCAGTACAGTGAGAGTAGGTATGGGACAAAAAGGATTAACAGCACCTACAGATCCTAGTACATGGACAGTTGGATATGCAGTAAATGAGTCAATAAGTCTATAATAATAATAATAGAAAGTCAATTCTTGAATAATATGTAGCAATGTGGTTCCTAGTGGTATTAGATTGTAAAGAATACCCTTACCAGAAATTACCCCAATCTAATGAGGTAAGTATGCCGCACTGGGGGGTATATAGGTGGTAGATCACTTCTGGAAACCGGTAGATGCTCCCTTCAATTTCGTCTGCCTCTTGGAGTATGTGGAGATGCGGTTCTTTCAATGAAGATATCCCAAAGACTTCTTATGCAGGTGTGCCTCTTGGAGTTTTCTTGATCTTGGTATGAACTTTCTCCTCTGTAGCTATACCCAAGAAGACAAGAGGTCATAGATAGTGTAATACAGATTTTATTAATATGAGCAATAAAAGATTAATTTTTATTAATATGAGCAATAAAAGATTAAGCACACATTCAACTCACATTTTCTGACCTCAAACACTATGAGGTATGTTAACAGCATATAAGACGATAGGTGGTCTCTCAGTAGATATGCCAGATGTATATCCAAATGCAGTTTAGAAATGTGTAATGAGCAGTGTCAGGTAAAATTGCCTCATCAGGCAAACAAGTGTAAAAGTCCTTCATAATTTAAAAGGTAATAAATGACAAGTATAAAACGTAGATAATTTAAAAACAAGTATATAAATAGGAGAACAAAAAGAACAACCGATCTGTACTGGTAGCCAGTGCTTGGATAGAGTTTATTCATGTAGATGATAGATAGCAGTAGCAGCTCAAACTATCTGACATGTTTCGCGCATGTTCACATGCGCTTCCTCAGAGGGATCTGAAGAAGAAGGATAACTGAGAACCTTTGAAATGCGTCAGGGTATTTATATACTTGTTTTTACATTATCTACGTTTTATACTTGTCATTTATTACCTTTTAAAGGACTTTTACACTTGTTTGCCTGATGAGGCAATTTTACCGGACACTGCTCATTACACATTTCTAAACTGCATTTGGATATACATCTGGCATATCTACTGAGAGACCACCTATTGTCTTATATGCTGTTAATATACCTCATAGTGTTTGAGGTCAGAAAATGTGAGTTGAATGTGTGCTTAATCTTTTATTGCTCATATTAATAAAAACTGTATTGCACTATCTATGACCTCTTCTTGGGTATATCTACGGAGGAGAAAGTTCATACCAAGATCAAGAAAACTCCAAGAGGCAGTAAGCACACCTGCATAAGAAGTCTTTGGGATATCTTCATTGAAAGAACCGCATCCCCACATACTCCAAGAGGCAGACGAAATTGAAGGGAGCATCTACCGGTTTCCAGAAGTGATCTACCACCTATATACCCCCCAGTGCGGCATACTTACCTCATTAGATTGGGGTAATTTCTGGTAAGGGTATTCTTTACAATCTAATACCACTAGGAACCACACTGCTACCTATTATTCAAGAATTGACTTTCTATTATTATTATTATAGACTTATTGACTCATTTACTGCATATCCAACTGTCCATGTACTAGGATCTGTAGGCGCTGTTAATCCTTTTTGTCCCATATATATATATATATATATATATATATATATATATATATGCAAAATAGAAATGGCTGCAGCACACCAAGTAAGATTTATAACATTTTCATTACAAGCAGTGAAATACAGGCGACGTTTCGGGCTTCTGCCCTTTCTCAAGCCACTTACTTGGTGTGCTGCAGCCATTTCTATTTTGCATATTAATACCTGTCAAGGTGAGACCGAGGCTGCTTGCACCCTTACCTAGAAGTGAATTGGTGCTGGACTTTAACTTGTTCGTATATATATATATATATATATATATATATATATGTATATATATATATATATATATATATACCATAATAACAGGGAAGGCACTCTCCGTTTGCAATTTCGTTTATTGGTAAACGTTTTCGGGGTCTCCCCCGTCCTCAAAATTAAATTGATTTAATTTTGAGACATGGAGGATTTTAATTTTAGTTTTTTATCTCCCCCCATAATTTTAATGAATTTTGGTTTAACCATGAAAATAGCTTTACCAATGCAGCAACCAGAAATCTATCTCCTACTGATGAGTTCCAAAAAGAACAAAACAGGCTTGTCTAGTGAGTGATTTCTGGTTTGCTGTCATAATCCTGTTAAAAGGATCGCTGTGTCAAAACAGTATTTTGAAGCAAAAAAACTGAGAATTTGCATATCTAATTTGCATATCTTACCCACAATTCTCTTGTGCATTGGTAACATTGTATATTAAGAATTTCTGGGGAAAAGCAAGCGGGGATACTTGCCTAGATGTGCTAATTTCCTATGCAAATATTTACATTGATTTAATTTTGAGACATGGAGGATTTTAATTTCAGTTTTTTATCTCCCCCCATAATTTTAATGAATTTTGGTATATACATTTTATTTATATGTATGACACCATTTATGTCTAGCAATTTTTTTTTGTGAAGACATGAACAAATTATCTGTGTGTATATATATATATATGTTTTAAATATGTAGGGTTCTTTTGGGGAAAACATGAACAAACTAACGTTATTTGATTATTGTATTACCACTTACACATGTGTGTCATACACACATGTGTTTGTTGGTTCATTGGTTTTCAATAGGTTTAAATAGCATTGAACCATGCAAGGTGCTAGATGCCTGATGAAACGTCAGTTGCCGAGAAACGCGTTGCAGATAGGGGGTAACTTTTGGACACCCCTATTTTAACTCACTGCTTTTGTTTTAATGTGTTTTTAAATAAAAAAAAAATTAAACTTAAGCACAGTTCTAGCACCTTTGTTTTTCCCATTTGAATGCTACACAGAGTTGAGCTTCATATCCTTGGATCTTTCTTGTGAATCAACTGGCTGAGCAACACCTAGAGAGAGGGTGAGCTGATACACCCTGAGATATCAGCACAGTGACGTCACTAGGGATGGGCGAATGTTTCGAAAAATTCAAAATTTAAAAAGAATTTTGATACATTAGTTCACTCGAATCGAATTTCGAATGTTTATATAGCATTCTAACATTCTATTTTTGAATTTTCGTTTTCAAATTTTTCAATAAAATTCAAAAATATTCGTTCGAATAATAGAATGTTTAGCTATGTATTTAGAGAGAGGAAGAAAGGAAAGTGCAAGTGAGCGAGGGAGGTATGTTAATGGGGAAACAGAAGGGAATGTGAGTAGAGCTGGGTTCAACTAACAGGATATTATTTCTTTATAGCTACTGGGTAGACAGATCACATGTCTTACTACTATATAGGTTTTTGTTGTTCTAATGCTGATTTCTGTCTATGGATCCATAGATCCCAGATCATCCAATAGGTGTCGGGTTTATTTAGGTGCTAAAAGAAGCCTCTTTCCATAGTGGCAAATGTCTCCAAGATTTTCTTGACATTAGCAATACTCTGGGGTTCTGGACTTCACCAAGATCTAGCTATCAAGACCACAAAAATGAAAATGGCCAATTGTTTCATGGGTTTTGGCATTTTTGTGGGAAAAATGTGGAGGAGAGCAATTTTGGGGTCTTTCTGGAGTAGAATTCCAGCAGAGTCACACAGCCGGAACACCTCATTCCATAACCCATCTAGGCATGGACACGCCCTCCAAGTGTGAAGATCATTTCCCACTTGACCACAATTTCTCCAACATAAAGAGGAGTGGGAAGGGAACATTTGCGCCAATCTCAGGGGAGTATAATGCTATCGAAGTGAAATCTTGACTTGCAGCTCTACTGAGTTAGCACAGTGTTGCGTGGTCTTAGTAAGAGAGAGGGCACTTGCCCAGATTTTCCCAGAAATGGTGCATTTTAGGTCTTGGGCCCAAGCCTTCAATTGCCACACATCCCCAGAGATGACATCTCTCATGATTAAGTTATAGTGTACAGAAAGAGGATGAGTCAGATTTAGACCCGACTGCCAACTCCTCTCCCAACCGGAGCACTGCCTCACGTTTGAGGTTGGGAAGCCCCAACTGATGAGAAACTTATACAGTCGGATACTTTCGAATTGGAACCAAGGTGGTAAAAGATCATGTCTGCCTGGAATCTGGTCCGCTAGTTGTAGGGTGTTCTGAGAATATAGGTCCGCAACACGCAATATATCCCACCTCTTCCACTGCGCAGTATGAGAGTTCGGTTGTCCTCGTATAAGCCAGAAAACTGAGTGTATTGGGGACGGGTGAGGGGCTATCTCAGTGTAATGCCTAATGGACTTCCAAATGTCCAAATTCTGTCTAATGATGGAGTTTTGGATATTAA
This sequence comes from Bombina bombina, assembly GCF_027579735.1. NCBI lineage: Eukaryota > Metazoa > Chordata > Amphibia > Anura > Bombinatoridae > Bombina > Bombina bombina. The sequence goes on along the minus strand of NC_069502.1, from coordinate 291,935,490 downwards.
GGTGGTTGACTCGGTAATCTGGGAGCCTTGGTAGGTCTTCAAGAAGGAGTCCTGGAGGAAGGGAAAACTGCTCTAGTTTCTTCCAGCCCTGGGGACTATTTATAGCACCCCAAAAAGAGATATGCGTTAGGTGGGCCGCTTCATAATAGGTAAAAAGATTAGGGAGGGCCACCCCTCCCAGGTGAAAGGGTTTTTGTAGTGTTTTCTTGTTTTTTTTTAGTCTTTTCTTGGTTTCCTAGGTTTTTTCCCCTGCCACACATATTTCATGATTAGGGCATTGAGTTTCTCTAGGTAATCCTTGGGTAGATTCACTGGTAAACATCTAAAGTAATAGAGAATCTTTGGGAGGATTGACATCTTAACCGATGCAATTCGTCCCATCCAGGATATCTCGTGAAAGTTCCAGGAGTTTAATGAACTCCTGATCTCCCAAAGGAGTTTATCATAGTTATTCTCTCTTACTATGTCTAAATCCAGTCCCAATTGGACACCAAGGTGGGTGAGAGACTCAGAAGCCCGGGTGAATGGGTAAGCTTCGCGGAGGGTTTCCAATTCAAATTGCGGTATATGTATAGGTAAAGCTTCCGTTTTGGAAAAGTTGATCTTATAATAACTCAGAGAGCCAAAATGAGTAATAAGATCAAATAGGGCAGGGAGTGAACCTATTGGATACGTCAGGAAGAGGGTAATATCATACGCGAATAGTGCTATTTTCCCCCCCTCCTCTTCCCTCCCGTTCACCGGAGCGACTAAGGGGAACACCTCGAATTAAGGGCGAATGTCTGATGGCTTGGGCCAGAGGTTCGATTGCCAATGCAAAAATGATAGGGGACAGTGGGCAGACTTGTCTAGTCCCATTGGATATGGGGAAAACCGAGGAGCAGAAATCTAACTCCTTAACTCTAGCATATGGGGAACTATATAGGGCTTGGATAGCTTTGATAATTTCATTAGGGAATCCAAACTGTAGAAGGACCTCCCAAAGATACTCCCATCTGACCCTGTCAAAAGCTTTCTCTGCATCAAGGGACAGGGCCAGCATGGGTACCTTCAGCCTATTAGCCTCGGAGAAGATGTTCAAGATCTTTCTAGTATTGTCTGGGCCCTCTCTGCCCCACGTAAAACCCGACTGATCCAGGTTGAGTAGATCAGGGGTAAGGAGGCGCAATCTATTAGCCCATATTTTGGAATACAACTTTACATCTATATTTATGAGTGAGATGGGACGGTAGCTGCCACACTGGGAAGGGTCTTTATTTGGTTTGAGTATGGTCAGTATTGTGGCTTCGAGTAATTCTTTCCTAAAAGCTTCACTGTCTCTAGCTTCCAAGAACGCCCTGAGAAGGAGTGGTGTGAGGCTGGTTCGGTAAGTTTTATAGAACATGGCCGGGAACCTGTTAGGTCCTGGGGCTTTACCATTTTTAAGCTGGTTGATAGCTCCCTTTAACTCTGTTGCGGACAGGGGGGCCATAAGCAGACTTACCAAAAAGCTTTTTTATTTGGTTCAAAGGAGGGGGTCTCCAGACTCCTTTGTATGGAGGTTGTATAATTCAGAATAGTAGGGCGAGAAAGCCTCACCAATATCTTTAGGGGAGGTGACCTGATGACCCTTCCATTCTATAGACAGGATACGGGAGCTCGAACACCTCCCTCGAAGCTTACGTGACATGAGAGTAGATGCTTTATTCCCTTGATAGTATAGGAGTTGTTTGAATCTACCCACAGCCTCTTGGACTAGGTTAAGTTCCAGCTCTTTCAGTTGGTTACGGAGGTTTTCTATCTCTAGAGAAACCTCAGGAGTGGGATTAGCTTTATTTAGTGTTTCCTTAGTTTGAATTTTGGCTGCAAGAAGGCCCATTGGGGAACCCCTCTCTTTTGTGATGCAGGCCTGCTTATGAATACAAACGCCTCTAATGTAGGTTTTCAAGGTTGACCAAATAGTCTGCTGAGACGTGGGAGAGTCAGAATTAAAAGTTAAGTATTCTTGAATAGAGTTTTGGACTAGGGGTATAAATTCCGGATCCGACCAGAGACAGTCCGGCAGTCTCCAACTCAGATGGGATGACGTACGCAAAGTAGAGTCTAGAGAGAGTATGAGAGTATCATGATCTGACCAGGAGCATGGTTTAATCACAGTCTCCCTCGTTTTATTAAGCATCCATGAGTCCATGAAAAATAATCCAATCTAGAATATGACCGGTGGGGCTTAGAGAAAAATGAATAATCTCTAACCGTGGGGTGGCATGCTCTCCATACATCATACAGATTATATTGTGATATGATATCCCTTTTTTGGCTGTGGAGATTAAGTACGAGTCTAATACTTTCCCGGCACCCACTTTTTTATCGAGGGCTGGGTCCCAGATCGTGTTAAACTCTCCCCCCAATAGGAGGGTCCCTGATTTAAGTTTGTCAATACTCCGTAGTAGGGATTTCAGGAAACTAGGTTGGTTGTGATTCGGGGCATATATATTAACAAGTGTGAAAAGCTGTCCATCTAATTTACAAATTAGAACAAGGAACCTGCCCTTCGGGTCTGTCTCTAGAAAAATGTTTTTGAAACTAACCTGTTTATGAATGAAAATAGCCAAACCTCTTGACTTGTCTGAGTGAGATGCCGAGACAACGTGAGTATAGAATGAGGATTTAAAAATTGGCGGTGAGGCAGAGAGCCAATGAGTCTCCTGTGCAAAGATAATTTTGATTCTATTAGAGTGCATGAAGTTATTCAGGAGGCTGCATTTGGTAGGGGAGTTAAGGCCCTTACAGTTTAAAGAAGCAAAAGTTAAGGTATTCAAACCAGTTCCATGGTGGGAAGGGTGGGAAAAAGGTTAGGATGCGTAGTGGAGAGGAGTGGAATAAGGAGGAGTAAAGTAGAGAAAAGTGCAAGAAAAAGATTAGATCTCTCTCCACCTACCTGAGGGCAGCCACGTAGAGTCAGTACCTGAGATGTCTGATGGGTGGATATTCTGGTAGCCTGGGTGTAGGGCATAGGGGTAGAGGTAGGTCAAGTATCTGGATAAGACAAGTATTAGAAGCAACACAGGTAATAAATAAAAACTTATATCAAACTAAGTCTATGCAATAAGAAATAAAACTAGCGGCACTATTCACCGCTTAACAAGGAGTCAGTGTACCAACTAAGGGTAGGTTGATCCCTTGAGCTCATCAAAATGAGCAATATGAATTGGGGGGGGGGAGAGAGTACAGAACGTACCTTTAGAGCATATACCACACAGTGACCACTCATATGGGGCAACTTGAGGGCCATGGGGGGAGTGGGAAGTGAAACAATATAGAGCCAGGAGGCTCTATGACAACAAATTAAACAATCTCAACTACAATAATAACATTGACTTCCTAGATAGAAAACCTGTTATGGTGATTGGACTCCAAGCCATCTCAGGAGGATCCCTGAACAAATAAAGGAACCTTATACCACTTGGAATATAGTGCGTTTAACTGGGCTAACGCCCGTGGTTTCAGCTAGGAGGCCTAAATGACGTGGAGCTCCAAGACCACAAGAGAAACATTTAACATTTGAGAAATAAAATATATCAACTTTTATCAATATCAGGAACAGTAATATGTAATTCAACACAATGAACTATGAGAAGTAAAAATAAAATGCTATTATGGGCTATATTCCCTAAAGTCTGTCTTCGCATCTTCTGTCACTACAGTGGAGGGACAGTACATTGGTCATCCAAAAGAAGAGTTTAGTGCAAAGAAGCTAGGGAAGAGTATGGTGATTGATTAGCCTACTCTCACTACCACAAGCAGCAGAGTCTCCGCCACAGCTGTCAGTAAGAGTGTGTAAAGGTAACTTGCCTATAGAGTTACTCTAAACTGAAGGGGGGATGGAGAAGGAAAGGTTATGTTGTTTGAAAGGATGACTAACTAGACAGGATGTCCCTTTAGTCAAGAATAGTTACACTAGGCTGTAGAAAAGTGGTGTGTCAATATGGTAGTAGCCTAGTCGGGTGTAATAATAGACAGATGAGGAAAGTAAATACTGGAGGGCTATGGGGTATGAAAAGGTCTATTTGACTTTGCTATGGAAGAAAGAACCAGTCGGGCAATACAACTTAGTTTTTCTTCTACGTCAGGGGCTGAATAACTGGGTCAGAGTAAATTATAATGAGGGTTAAACCTTGGTATGGGTTAGCACATTTTGAGCAAATACCTATAGCACTAAATATATTTACAATTCTCAGCTTAGGGAAGAAGAATAGGAGGCAGATTCTAAACATCATTGAAAGAACATTAAAAGATACTTATGTCCATCTCAGAACCCAAGGACCTCTGGTCATGTGTCCTTTTCTGTAGATTTGGTCCCAGGGATGGTTGAGTAGACCTTTGGAGAATGGTTTTCCGCAGATCTTTGTGGGATAGTAACCCATTCCGGTGCAGATACTTGAAGATTTCTAGAATGTTCCGGCTCGACTGGATGGGTGGCAGACCTCCCAAGGTCCCACCTTTTGAGAAGGTCCATACCATCGTTTATGTTGGTAATTGTAAATAAAGTTCTATTTCTGTTGACGATAAGTTTAGTAGGATATCCCCAACGGTATTTCACGTTATGTTGTCTTAGGACTTGTGTGAATGGGGCAAATGATCTTCTCCTTTGCAGGGTAAATTGGGAGAGGTCTGGAAAGACAGAGATGGTCTGGAATTTTTCAGGCATAGATGGTTTATTAGCAAGTTCTCTTAATATCTTTTCTTTGTGTGTGAAAAAGTGGATTCTGGCCAGAACATCTCTAGGTTTATCTGCAGATAAATTCCTGGGTCTAGATACTCGGTGGACCCTATCTAGTAGGAAACTTGAGGCATCTAGATCAGTAAGAAATTGGGTGCAAAATTCACCAATAAATGTATCAAGTTCTGTTGGAGCAATCTCTTCTGAAACTCCTCTGAACCTTAAATTATTCCTTCTAGATCTGTCCTCAAGGTCAGAGAGTTTCATTTCTAGATCTGAGATCTGGGTAGCCAGATTTTGTGAGTAAGATAGGAGATGCTCCTGATCCACTGCTAAGTCTTCCTGCTTCCTTTCCAATGCCTCTGTTCTTTCGCCTCCGGAGTTCTAAGAGGAGCGCGTTCAGAGAAGTAGCTGTGGACAAACGATCACCTTTCCTCTGAAGCAGGAATGACCCGACCAGATGGATCAGGGATGAAGTCAGCACCGCGTGGGTCATGCAGGGATCTTATGTGTTTGTCGAGTCCGTGGCAGGGGTTGGATCATACGGAGGTGACCTCGTAGCACCAGGGTATGGTCCGGACTGAGAGTTGTAGAGCGGGGTTGTTAGTTTAGGGACCGCCTGGCTTCTTACAGCTTGTCTTGTGCCAAATAGATGGGATAGATGACCCTCGAGCCGTAATGGCAATATGGCGGATTTTCGCTCCTTAGCTCCGATGCCGGGACCAACTCAGCTTATACTAATATTTTTCCAGAATCGGGTCCTCTCTGGATTCAGCTCCTCTATATCAGGTTTGATGTAGATGCGAGGAGAGAGTCTCACGTAGAGTAGTAGCACCTAGCCTCAGTCCCCGGCTTATGTATGGCCCTCTTTTCTGGTCTTCGTATAGATGGATTTAGGCTATCATAAATTAAGGTCTTAAAAGTTCAACTATAGCCCGTAGAGGCAAGGGGCACTTGTCCTGTTATGGACCAGCAGAGTGTACCTTAAGAATCCTCAGCAATAATTAGGGAAAAAGCTTGTTTATATCCTCAGCAATGGAGAGCTCTTCTCCAGCACGTCTATTTTCCTTGGCGGTTAGCATACTGTGTTTTTTTATGTAATGTGACATTCAAATTCGAATGTAACATTTGAATTCGAAATAGTATTTCTAGTCTACAACTGTGTTTAATAAATGTAATATTCAAATTCAAATGCTACATTCAAATTCAAATGTAACATTTGAATTCGAAATAGTATTTCTAGTCTACAACTGTGTTTAATAAATGTAATATTCAAATTCAAATGCTACATTCAAATTCAAATGTAACATTCAAATTCGATATAGTATTTCTAGTCTAATACTGTATTTTATAAATGTAATATTCGAATTCGAATGTAACATTCATATTCAAAATAGCATTTCTACTCTACAACTGTGTTGTATAAATGTAATATTCTTATTCGAATGTTACATTCGAATTCGAATGTAGCATTTGAATTCAAAATAGTATTTCTGGTCCACAACTGTGTTTTATAAATGTAATATTCAAATTTGAATGTCACATTCGAATTGAAAGTGACATTCGAAAATTGTGAATAACATTCGATAATAGAATTTTTAAGAATATTCGTTCTTGTCAACATTCTATTATGTAAATCAAATTTCTACAATAACATTTGTTATAACATTTGAATTTGAATATAAACACATTCACCCATCCCTACATGTCACTACCAGCAAATTGGTGTGCTATTGCCAAATGTGAGTACCCATTTTTTGATTTTGGTTGCATCATTTCATACTCACTTTTGGTTGATCTGCACATGAGGCGCCCCTCTGTTTTGTGTTTCACTTCATACATTTCACTTGTCAACTTTGGAAATGGATAGTAAGAAGAGATGAATGTAATAAATGCAGAATTTTGACTTTACAAACAGTTGTTACTTTTATAACTTGAATGTATTCAAACATTAGAATGTCCACTATGAATTCAAATTATCATGTATTTGAAAATGAATTTACAAATGTACGAGTTCCACCAAAATAGTGTGTTGATGTCAGTTTAGACCACTGGTTTTCAAACCTGTTCTCAGGCCTTACTAACAGTCCACGTTTTGAGGCTATCTGAAATAAAGCACCGGTGAAATAATCATCTGCTTAGTAAACATGGTTATTTTACCTGCTCTTATCCAAGGTAATCCTGAAAACCTGGCCTGTTGGGAAGGCCTGAGGTCAGGTTTGAAAACCAGTGCTTTAGACCTGTGGACCAACAGATCAACACATGACCCAATAATGTAAAGCTCTCTGGGCTTGTAAGATTTTCTATGCTTTTATGTATGTGAAAACAATGTATAGAATACATTAAGCCTCACAAAAAATTGTATTAAAAAATAAAGTGTTAAAATAAAAATGTGCAGTAAAAAATAAATAGTTTATTCGCATTAAAAATTGCTCCATAATTCTTCTGCCAAAATCATATTTTGTGGCAAAATTAAAATTTGTATAGAAATGACACAGGTAAAAAAATGATTTAACACGCACAAAAGAAATTGTTACAAAAATACACTGCACATGCAAAAAATGGGATGAAATTCATATTTAAAAAACAAAGTTTTAAAGCGTATTATTTTTATTTATGATAAAAACAGTTTCCCACCTCTGCCTGTTGGCTGAACAGGGGCATTCGATGGGCATAGCTGAAAATTCTCCTTTAGGTCTGACGTATATTCTCTAAAACTTTTTCCCCCTGCAGATCTCTCAGTTTTTCTTGCAAACTGAAAAGTGTCCAAATACACAAAACAATTATTACCCTTATACAAATCTATATAAAAATAATGGTGACTGTAACATACTATAGGCTGAAAGCAAAGTAACCCAATCTGTATTGGTGGCAGTTTTAACTTTTTGAAGTGCAATCCCTGCTCCCTGCTTGCTTTGCTCTCCCCAACATAGTTTCATTTTCCAGGAAGTTCCAATTATAAAGGTCTCTGGGCTGGTGAGATTAATAAAGAATGCTCACAAGTACTTTTATGGGCTAGATTTATCAAGCCCCTACGGCAGCCCTACGGCAGCAAGTTCTCACAAGAACTTGCTCGCCGTGATTTATAAAGCAGCAGTCACCAGACCACTGCTTCCCTAAGCTCTTCGCCACCTCTAAACTGGCGAAATTCAATCTCGAGTCCGACCGAGGAGATTGCCAGCTCCTGCCCGCGCGTGATTGGCTGTGCGCGGGCAGGGGGCGGGATTGCACGCGAGCGCAAAATTGCGCTTGTGTGTAATGCCAAATACCTGCGGGTAATTTCGCCCCACCACAGGCGAGTTGAGGCGTACAGGGGTCAGTGACTGCGCAGTCTCGTGCGCAGTCACTGACTGATCCTTCCTTATGGCCAGGTATGTTTGTTTTGCTCTGCAGTCTCTACTGCGCATGACTGCTTCCGACAAACATACCTGGCCTTTTATAATATAGGATTAGTAGGTAATAAAAATAAAACAAAGTTCATGTGCAAAGGGCCCTGTAAAGTATTGAGATTTAATTTATATTATGTTACTAAGCCATCCCATAATAAATTTAGGACTGGCAAAGAACAATAGTGAAAGCTGTTTGCTAGTTGGCTGACAGAGAAGTCAATCAACTGATGGGGACATTGGTGGATCATATTTGATAGTGGGTGTTCCCATTGGTGGAAAATTCAAGTAAAGAATGAATAAATTATCAAATTTTTTTTACAGCACCACCATAATTAGTTTGTTTATTTATTAAAGCAGCTCCTTAATTTGCAGTCTAATGAATATAAAGAAAACAGCAAAATTAGTTATGCTTTTTGCATTCAATCAAATCCAAATGCACATATCTAATTAGAACAAGCAGTTAAAAAAAAAAAAAAAAAAACCCTCTATAATACATATAAAAATATCATCTTTTAGACACAACAAAAATTAATTTTAAAGTGATTGTAAACTTTAATTTAAGCCCAGTATAAAAAAATAATAATAAAAACAGGGGCATTTTAATTCATTAAAGTTTACAAAAATGCTTAATTTTTAAAAATACTTACCATTACATTATGGAAAAAAAACACGCAGATTCTCCACCCACATCACCTGCTTTGTTTAGCATATAGATGACGAATGCGGCTTCCTCCAATCATTGTGTGCCCCATGAACTGGACACCAAAGGGGGCACACAACAATTGGAGGAAGCTGGATTCGTCATCGATCTGCTAAAGAAAGAAGGAGATGCGGGGGGGGGGGGGGGGGTTGTTGTTATGTTTTCCATAACACAAAGGTAAGTATTTTAAAAAATAAGCATCTTTGTAAACTTTAATGAATTAAAGTGCCCCTGTTTGTAAGAATATTTTTTGATACTGAGCTTTAGTTTGTTAAAGTTTACATTCACTTTAATCTTTACTAGAATCTCAACAGTCTACTAAGTGTTGGTGATTGTCATTGAAAGTAATGTTGAACAATGATATTATTCAATATTCACTCTGACAGATTACATTTGCAATGACTATTGTTAGAAGGTGGCAGTTTACTACATGTGTTATTAATACATCAATCAGTTTGTAATATTTTTAAGTAGTTAATAAGTCCAATGAAGTTTTGGATATTTATATTGCCTGAGGAGGCCTGAGGTTTTTCAAAATGATCTCACTTGATAGCCCAACAGTTTTTTTTATACTTCAGCTTCTGGTATTATGCAATGGAGGGACCTACAGTACGCCGGCTCTGTTTTATTCGGGTGCAGTCAATAATAAATGAGTAAAATCTGTTTTATTTGGGTGCAGTCAATTAGTAAAATCAAGCCACAGCACTTGTATCATTCTGACCACATAAACATAAAAAAAAGAGAATAAAATTCTTCAAGACACAAAAAAAGTTATATTCACTGATAATGGTGGTTTCTGCCCTAGCCGTAGAGATGTATCCTGTAGGATCTAGAAAACTTACCTGCAATATGATCTCAATAAATGCTTGATCAATGTAAGAGCTCATTAATATATGTCCCTATGGCCACAGCAAAGAAGATAAAAACAAGTGTGTACAAAAGGCTCCTCAAGGGGTATGTCAGTGGACTGCAAAACAATACAAATATTGTTAACAAAATGACAATTTATATGTAATAAATATTTATAATACATACTTATCTTTTTTGTTGCTTTATTGCTATTATGTATGAAAAAAAGGGTTTTAATGTCCCTTTAATAAATTATAGATAGAAAAATATTTTGCTTTGACTTTTTCTCTGAACATCCTCTAGTTATGGCTCCCTTACATCACTCGTTGTTATTTCCCCCTGTTTTATGTCCTACATTAGTATGTTCCAAAAATATTGATTTCATCTTTGTATCCATCTCTCCCTGGGACTGAAAAGGTCAACTGGACACATGAATGATCTTTCTACTTTGGGTAATGGGCACAGGACAGCTTAGAAGCCATTACCCTTTGTTCTGATGATATAGCCTGTGCTTGTTCCCAGCAGGGGGGTAATCAGGCAGGCTAGAAGATGTAACCACCCCTTTCCCATCACATCTCCCTTTATGCATTATTCCATTGCATGCAGGGGGCTGACCAGCTGTGTTTGTGGGAAAAGCTGGGTCAGTGTTTGTTCTGGAGGCATCCTGTGATTCCCTCCCTGGGTCTGTGTGCCTATCCCTGCTATAGCATATGTTTATATCTCTACATAGGGGATATATTTTTAAAACATGTTCCAGGGCCATGAGGGGTTGTCACTATTACTGTCCAAGGACAAAAATAAAAAGGTCTGGCTAAGGTATTTTTCCAGCCTCAGATGGACTCTCCCTTCTTGACTAATCTATCAAGTTTCATTGACAGAGACAACAAGTTAAAAGAACATTAAAGACGCTATACATTGTTGCATCTACAAGAGGTCACTTTAGAATGTGTTTTTGTTTGTTTTTGAAAAACAGATGCTTATGTACTCAAAACATACTTTTTATTTTTATACTTTTGGAATATCTTTGTCCACCAATAGAGTTTTAGGAGGGATCCTTATCAGCCAGTAATCAAAATGATCATTTAAGTTCTCAAAAAAAAAAATTCTTTTTTTACTTTTATTTATAAAAGAAAACAGCTTACTAAGTACACTGTACTAAGATTTTTTTTTTTTTTTTGTGATGCATATCACTGCAAATAAATAGGAGATCTGTTTATCAGCCAATGAGCACTCTTAGGGCTCAGACATTAAACCTGTTTTTCTGTCTTTCATTGCTCATCACATTTGCCTCATTCTCTTGGTATGTTTTGTTGATGAAGCAGCAATGCCCTGTTGGGAGGAAGCTAAACACATTGGGTGAGCCAATGACAAGAGGGATACATATGCAGCCACCAATCAGCTGTCTCCCAGAAGTGCAATACTGCTACTGAACCTACCTAGGTATGCATTGCTTTTGAACCAAGGATACCAAAAACAAACTAAATTAGACACCAGAAGTAATTTGGGAAGTTGTTTAAAATTGTCTACTCTACCTGAATCATGAAATTGTAATTTTGACTTTACTGTCACTTTTACTTTTTCACACAGTAATATATTTTAACCACTGGTCTTTAGTTTAACATTTCTATAACCTATATGGTTTACAATTTATTTTTTATACCACACACACATATACATATTTAAAGGGACACTCAAGTCAAATATTTATGATTCAAGGGCCACTGTAAGTAAATATTTTCTATGCCTGTTACTAACTAACTACCCCAAATACACTTTTTATCAATAGCATTTCATTAACATATCTCTACCGTATATCAGAAATCTTGTCTGCAAATGTAATTGTTTTCCAAACCCACTCCGTGGGTATCCTTTGCTCTGTACCAATCCGTTTACAATACCTAGGTTTCAAAATGGCGCTTTAAATACAAAGTTATTTGTTTAAGTATTTTGAACAAGCAGTGCTGAAAATAGTGGGCAGGATAACGTGACATCATTGGCGAATAAAAGATATAACTTTTAGAACGTTATGAAACTTCGTTTTGGAGAAAATATAGGTCAGTAGGTTTTAATTAATGTTTATTAACTTTAATATGTTAGTTGTTTGGCTTAAATTAATTACAGAAAGTAATCCTTTAAGATAGAGCATGCAGTTTTAAGACACTTTCCAATTTACTTCCATTATCAAATTTTATCTTTTTATATTCACTATAAATACACAGGTAAAGTATGAAATAATGTTAGCCCCGGTTATCCCAAACCGTATATAGAGGATACAATGTGAAAAAGATGGCGGCGCTGTGTCACCTCCAAGGGATGAAGCTGCTCTTGTCCTCACAGTATCTCCACTTCTTTAACCTCCAAGATAAAAGGCTCACAAACAATAGTGTATCACAATAGTGTATCAAGAGCATAAATTAAAACAAAGTCCAAACAAGATGTACAGATTGCATCTTGTTTGGACATTGTTTTAATTTATGCTCTTGATAAAGGCTACTTTTTAGCCGAAACCCGTTGAGCTGTATTTTAAATAAACTTTTGAAGCTGCATCTAAAGTCGCCTGTTTGACGTTTGTAATAAAGGCTGATTTTAAACTGCAATCTCGTGAGTATACTCTGATTATGTGCCTACCAAATGTTTGAAATCTGCTGCACTATTGTGAGCCTTTTATCTTGGAGGTTAAAGAAGTTGAGATACTCTGAGGACGAGAGCAACTTCATCCATTTGAGGTGACACAGCGTCGCCATCTTTTTCACATTGTATCCTTTTTATATTCACACTTTCTGGGGAACAAAATCCTACTGAGCATGTGCACAAGCTCAGAGGGTATACATATACTAAATACTCATAGAGAGAATAGCACTCACAGGAAGGAACAAATGGCTCAATACCATTGTTAGCCTGTTCTATGGCGATTTACCATGTGGAAGCAGCTTCTTTTTAGCCCAGTAATGCTTTTCACAGAGTAGAACTTTCCTGTAGTATATCAGTCTGATCCCGCCTATTATGGTCAGTCCAGCGCCGAAATACCAGGCAATTCCTCTTTGAGCAAGGAACACAGCAACCCCAGATGATATTTTTTTTCATTGGGCCCCATCAGTGAAGTGTAGCCATATTCCTCTAAGCAGTGACGTGCAGTGACATCAGAGGCTGGTGAGGCAGTGGCAGGATACGCCTTCATTCTTTAGATATCCTTTGTTGAAGAAATAGCAATGCACATGGGTGAGCCAATCACATGAGGTATCTATGTGCAGCCACCAATCAGCAGCTACTGAGCATATTTAGATATGATTTTCAACAAAGGACATCAAAATAATGAAGAAAATTAGATATTAGATGTAAATTGGAAAGTTATTTAAATTTGCATATGGGTTTCATATGGGTTTCATGTCCCTTTAAATGGTGTCTTGGAAAACTGGTCAACTTAGTAAACATCTGATTTTAGTCTAAAAGGATTGTAACAGAAACTCTTGCCAGATAACACAATGCTTGCTCTGATTATGAGATCTAGAAATCCATGCCCATTAAAATATGTTTAAAACATACTTTTTAACTTTAATGCTGCAAATTATGCTTATAGATTCTTTCATTACATAAGGGATGAGAGTCAGAGGGGGAGGAAGAGAGACAGAGAGAGAAAGAGACCATGGGGGAGAACAACACATAAGGAGAGAGATGGATAGATAGAGAGAGACACACACACACACAAGGGGGGGGGAGAGGGACCACAGCATTTTAAAGTAATAAAACAGCAGAGCTACAGAGAGTTCAGAAAATTAGTCTATAATTTAGTGTGCAGTACAGAGGCAAGCTGCTAAGTTAGTGGGTGTAAAGTTTGAGTAAACAAAATACAAAAACGACCCTGCTGTAAAAGAGTAAACAAACACTAAACCAAATTCATTAAATTATCATTTTCACTAACAGAATCCCTATCAGTAAAATCTTACTTTAATAAGATGTGGGTGAAACACTGCTCTCTGTACCTCTCTCCTGCTCTGGAAGGATTCAGGAAGTGACAGTGGCACATTCCACTGCACTTAGAGGGGAAGAACAGAACTCTCTTTTTCACTTTAGCAAAGCTGGCAGCTTCACAGGACAGCAACAAAATATATGAAAGTTGTTTTTTTTCCGTTTTTGTTTTGTTTTATATGATTTAACATCCAGCCCCAACCCTATGTTCCCACTTACTATGCCTCTCGCTGGATTGGTGCAGCCCAAATAGGACTGCCTCAAATAAGCAGTTAATGGGCCATGCAATGATCTTAACCACTTGCATCCAGTAGATGGCGCAGCATGTTGTGTAATGGTGGGCAGACCTGCTTGTGCCTCTTCATTGCACAACATATAGCTGTGAGAAAAAAAAAATCTGTGAAAAAAAAATTAAATTTTTTTTTTAAAGCCAATAAAAAAAAATATATTTTTGCCCATATGAGAGGTGAAGCACTGCCTCACCTGCCTCTAGTGACTGCACATCACTGCCTCTAAGCACACTGAGCAAGGAGTCCACGTCTGGCTGCCCCCTTTTCCCTTAGGTAAACTTAATACACACAGAGAGAAGCACACTCACAGGAATGAACAACCAGCTGAATAACATTGTTCTATGGTGATTTACCATCTGGGTGCAGCTTCTGTTTAGCCCAATAATGCTTTTCACAGAGTAGAACTTTCTTGTAGTATATCAGTCTGATTACGCTTATTATGGTTAGTTCAGCACCAAAATACCAGGCAATTCCTCTCTGAACAATGAACACAGCAACCCTAAACGATTGTTTCGGCCTTCATTGGGCCTTGTCAGTGAGGTGTAGCCATATTCCTCTAAGCACACTGAGCAAGGAGTCCACATCTGGTTGCCCTTTTTTTCCATAGGGAGACTAAATACACATAGAGAGAAGAGCATATGCTAGTCTGTGATTGGCTGATGTCTGTCACGGGATATAGGGGTCCTAAAATTAGGAACATATAAATTTCACAGAAAAAAATCTGAATACTTATTTGAAATTCAGAGTAGGTGTTGAATCATTGGGGATAATTTATTATAGTGCAAGCAGACATGATACAATGTAGTGTATCATGTCCGCTGCACATCTATAAATCCCGACAGCATACGCTGTCGGCATTTATCATTGCACCAGCAGTTCTTGTGAACTGCTGGTGCAATACCGCCCCCTGCAGATTTGCGGCCAATTGGCCGCTAGCAGGGGGTGTTAATCAACCCGATCATATTCTGTCGGGTTGATTTCTCAAAGCAGGCGGACAGTTATGGAGAAGCGGTCTTTAGAAACACGGGGGCATCAAGCTCCGTACGGAGCTGGATAAATTGACCCCATTGTCCTTTTTATTATGCACTTGTTAATTATGCAATTCTACTGCATTGAGTGGTCCCTTTAAGTATACGGTTTCTGTAATTGTCCTCTGGGTTTCTTTTCCTCACACACTTTCATCTTACATAGCATAGTGCCAAAACTTCTATAATGATTAGACATTGCTGGGCTTTTGGATGAAACCTTGGAATATCTGCTTTGATGAGTTATCCTGCAGTCAGTGTGGTCAGTGCTTATGTAAAGCCAGGCATGGCTGGAATGTTACAGACACTTTGAAAGGACATGAAAGGCATTTTTTCTTTGTGGCATGTAAAACAGGATATTTTTAATATATTAGATTTTTGTTCTTAAAAGTGAATGCTTCAATGATTAATAAGTCTACGTTTTTATTATGATGCTTGTTGACTAACAAAGATGTGGGATTTGTTTCTCTTAGCCAATAAACATACAAAATGTAGTAGTTATTTTCTGAGTGACATACACTACCTTCACTTTCTTTTCAGGCAGAAACCATTATTAATATGTTTGAGTTGCTGCACTTTCAAATATTACACCATTTTTTATCTTTCGTGAGCATCCAAAGAAACAGAAACCTCATATCTTAAAAATACTTAATGCAAAACGTTTCCCTAGCCCTCCTTTAATTGCTTAATATAGCGTTTCAACTTAGGGCTCCATTTATCAAGCTGTAGATGCAGCTCTGGAGCTTCTGTGGTGCAGACTTGCTCATGCACATTCGGTCTTAAAACCACTGTTTCTTAACCCCTTGAGCGCTAACAACGGCTCTGAGCCATCGCAGAGCTTCCCACTCAGGTGCTAACGACGGCTCAGAGTCGTTGTTAGCACTGTCCCACCTTGAGGGAGATCTGGGGGCTCCCAACCGCTCCTACCATGGCGATCGGCCTGTATAGTGACAGGCATTGCGGGGGCTTCCCGTTATGTGCGGTGATGTCACGCGCAATGACCTGATGACATCACTGCACAACTTTATTTAAAGGACCCACCGTTGTAAAGGGTAATCTACTAACCTTTCCAACAGTGTAAATCTTGGGAATCTGGAAAAAGAAAAAAAAAAAGTAAAAAAAAAAAAAGTTATAAAATTACAAAATAAAAAAAAAACTTTGAACAGCTTAGCACCCAGGTGGGAAAGTGCTTAGCACTCAAAGGGTTAAAGGGGTATGATTCTTTCATGATTCAGTTAAGAGCATGCAATTTTTTAAAAATAACAGCTTTTCATTATGCTTATATTATTAAATTCTCTTGGTATGTTTTATTGAGGGAGCAGCTATGTACTATTGGGAACAAGCTGGACACATCAGTCAAGCCAATGATAATAGTCATATATGTATAGCCACCAATCACCATCTAGCTCCCAGTAGTGCTCTACGGGTCCTCAGCCTATCTAGGTTTTCATTTCAATAAAGAATACCAAGACAGCAAAGTAAATAAAATAAAAAAACAGAAGTTATTTTGGAGAGTTGTTTTAAATTGCATGCTTTTTCTAACTATTTCAAAAGTAGGGGGGCACTTAGGTATCACTTTCAAAAATATCTATCATCTAAAGATCTCAGTAATTGCGAACCGTGTCTGCCCGCAAATTGATAAATAAACCCTTCGTTTAAAACACTTGTATATTCAAAGCAGGAAATAATGGCCGTTATTGAGAAAGAAATAGTATTACTTATTACGAGGAAAGGAAAGTCAAAATAAAACTTTAATGATTCAGATAGAGGGGGATATTTATCAAGCCGTCAACCGCAAAAACGTTGGAATTCCACAGCGTAATTGTGGTGAGCTTGATTTGACCTAGTTATCAAAGCCTACAGACCGACAAAAGTTGAAATTTGTGACGTAACATACGATCCGCCGGTCTCAAACCGACACAGATAGATGCTTACTGGTCATTACAGATGTTCCGAATACGCATTCAGCAATATTTGACACTTTTTCAAAGTTATCAGATAGTTAACCGGTACGCTCGTGGTTATTCCGACTCAGCGTACCTGGTTTTTAATCCGCCACCCTGGAGGCCGCGGATGCCATAGTAATCAATGGGAGTCTGAAAGCACCGAAAGCTTAAGTTTGATGCTGCCAGAAATCCCATTGATTTCTATGGTAGAAAACCAGTAACACCCTAAGATAAGCCCCAAGTCTAAACACCCATGTCCCGTGACCCAGACATCGCCGCAACCTAAATAAAATGTATTAACCCCTATTCCGCCGCTCCCGGACCCTGCCGCCACTAAATAAAGTTAATAACCCCTATCCCCCGCCGCTCCTGGACCCGCCGCCACCTAAATAGACATATTAACCCCTAAACCTCTGGCCTCCCACATCACTACCATTAACTAAACTTATAAACCTCTAAACCGCCAGCCTCCCATATCGCCATAAACTAAATTAAGCTATTAACCCCTAAACCTAAAAACCCGCTAACTTTACATTAAAATTACAACATCCCTATCTTATAAAAAATTAAAACTTACCATTAGAATTAAATAAACTATATTAAACTATTAATTAACCTACCCTAACTATTATACTAAAGTTACATAAAACTAGCAATTAAATTAACTATATTACATATTAAAAACCTAACCCTACTCAAATTATTTAAAACTACTATTACAAATTACTAAATGACAAAAAAAAATAAACGCTAAATTACAAAAAATAAAAACCACTAAATTACGAAGAAAACCCCCCCCCTAGCCTACAAATAAACTACCAATGGCCCTTAAAAGGGCCTTTTGCGGGGCATTGCCCCAAAGAAATCAGCTCTTTCACATGAAAAGAAAAATACAAATACCCCCCAACAGTAAAACCCACCACCCAACCAACCCCCCCAAATAAAAAGCCTATCTAAAAAAACCTAAGCTCCCCATTGCCCTGAAAGGGGCATTTGTATGGGCATTGCCCTTAAAAGGGCATTTAGCTCTTTTACATGCCCAGACCCTACTCTAAAAGTAAAACCCACCCAAAAAACCCTTAAATAAACCTAGCACTAACCCCCGACGATCCACTTACAGTTATCAAAGTCCGGGACATCCATCTTCATCCAGCCGGGGAAGTCATCATCCAAGACGGCCTCTTTTATTTTCATCCGGGCGGCAAGAAGTCTTCATCCGGGCAGCCTTTTCCATCTTCATCCAGACGGCCTCTTCTATCTTCATCCATCCGGGGCAGAGTGGGTCCATCCTAAGAACATTTGGTGTGGAGCTCCTCTTCAATACGGTAAACTGGAACTTGAATGCAAGTGACGTCATCCAAGATGGCATCCTTTGCATTCCTATTGGCTGTAAGGTTCCAATCAGTCAATAGGATTAGAGCTGCTAAAATCCTATTGGCTGTTCCAATCAGCCAATAGGATTTGAGCGGCTCTCATCCTATTGGCTGTTTCAATCAGCCAATAGGATGAGAGCTCAATCTTATTGGCTGATTGGAACAGCCAATAGGATGAAAGCTGCTCAAATCCTATTGGCTCATTGGAACAGCCAATAGGATTTTAGCGTTTTTAATCCTATTGACTGATCGGAACCTTTCAGCCAATAGGAATGCAAGGACGACATCTTGGATGATGTCACTTGCATTGAAGTTCCAGTTTACGGCGGCGACCGTATTAAAGAGGAGCTCCGCGCCGGATGTCTTCAGGATGGACCTGCTCTATGCCGGATGGATGAAGATAGAAGAGGCCATCTGGATGAAGACTTCTTGCCACCCAATGAAGATAGAAGAGGCCGGTCTGGATGATTTACTTCGCCGGCTGGATGAAGATGGATTTCCGGACTTTGATAACTGTAAGTGGATTGTTTGGGGGGTTAGTGTTAGGTTTATTTAAGGGTTTTTTGAGTGGGCTTTATTTTTAGAGTAGGGTCTGGCATGTATAATACTAAATGCCCTTTTAAGGGCAATGCCCATACGAATGACCTTTTCAGGGCAATGGGGAGCTTAGTTTTTTTAGATAGGCTTTTTATTTGGGGGGGTTGGTTGGTTAGGTGGTGGGTTTTACTGTTGGGGGGGTGTTTTGTATTTTTCTTTTCAGGTGAAAAGAGCTGCATTCTTTGGGGGCAATGCCCTGCAAAAGGCCCTTTTAAGGGCCATTGGTAATTTAATGTAGGCTAGGATTTTTTTTATTTTTGGGGGGGGTTATTTGATAGGGCTATTAGATTAGGTGTAATTCTTTTTTATTTTGATACTGTGTTTTTTCTCTCTCGTAATTTAGTGTATTTTATTTTTTGTAACTTAGCGTTTATTTTTTTTTTGTAATTTAGTAATTTTTAATAGTAGATTTAAATAATTTGAGTAGGGTTAGTTTTTTTTTAATATGTAATTTAGTTAATTTATTTGCTAGTTTAATGTAAATTTAGTATAATAGTTAGGGTAGATTAATTAATAGTTTAATATAGTTTATTTTAATTCTATAGGTAAGTTTTAATTTACTATAAGATAGGATGTTGTAAATTTTAATGTAAAGTTAGTGGGTTGTTAGGTTTAGGGGGTTAATCGCTAATTTTAGTTTATGGTGATATGGGGGGCTGGCGTCTTAGGGGTTAATAGGTTTATTTATCTGCGGCAGGATCCAAGAGCAGCAGAATAGGAGTTAATAACTTTATTTAGTTGCGGCGGGATACAGGAGCGGTGGAATAAGGGTTAATAACTTTATTTAGTTGCGGTGGGGTCCGGGAGTGGCAGAATATGGGTTAATAACTTTATTTAGTTGCGGCGGGGTCCGGGAGCAGCAGAATTGGGGTTAATAACTTTATTTAGTTGCAGTGGGGTCTGGAGTGGCGTAATAGTGGGTTAATAACTTTATTTGTTGCAGTGGGGACCCGGGGAGTGGCGGGATAGGGATTAATAACTTTATTTAGTTGCAGTGGGGGTCGGGGAGCGGCGGGATAGGGGTTAAACATTTTAGTATAGTGGCGGCATTTAGTGACAGGGTATAAATAAAGTTGGTAAAAAGCCAAATAGCAGTGAGATCGATAACTGCTAGTTAACAACAATCCGATCGTACTTGGTGAACTGCTTTTTTATAAATATGTAGAGTGTATTCTGGTCCATGGCCGCGATGTTAGGAGAGCGTATTGGTGCCGTTGAATGCAACAAAGTTGACGGCTTGATAGATATCCCCCAGAGTGTGCAGTTTAAAAAACTTAAAATGTAGGTCTATTATTAAATTTACTTAATTATTGTTATCCTAGGCAGGCTCATAGGTGATCAAGAGAGTGAATGTGTCTTTAGCGAATCTATTGGAGATGTGGTTCCCAATCCACCCTCTGTTTCCGTGTGAGCCTTCAGGCTCGATGGAAACAGGAGTAAAGAAGCAGCGGTCTATAGACCACTGCTCCTTAACTCATACGCCACCTCTGAGGCTGTGTATAGCAATCCGCACGATCCTAAATGATTGGGCTGATTAACACCCCCTGCTAGCGGCCGATTGGCCTGCAAATCTGCAGGGGGCGGTATTGCACAAGCAGTTCACTAGAATTGCTTGTGCAATGCTGAATACGAACAGTGTATGCTGTCCGCATTCAGCAATGTCTGGCGGACATGATACGCTACAGCATATCAAGTCCGCCAGACTTTAATAAATTGACCCCTAGGTCTTCAGGAGTGCTAATACCGGGGCTAAATTTAGCATGCCACTGGTAATCTAATCCACAGAGTGCTAAGGACACCTGCCTGCTCCTGAGCCTACCCAGTTTTAAACTTTCATAAAGAATAGCAAAAGATTTTAAGGAAATGTGATAAGTCAATTAGAACGTTTTAAACGATGGAAGTTTAATTGTGACTTTACTGCCCCTCTAACTGCACATCCTTGTGAGTTATCATGAAAGTAAGTCATTGTACCTATATATAGTAGAAGTAAAATGTAAAATGACTAAAACAAACAATTGTGTAATAGAGTGAAAGTTTGTTTATCTGAGTCTCCCACCTTCCCAGGGGTCTGATGTCCTTACAAACTAGGTGTAAAAATGTACCCAGTAAGCCTCCTGTCAAAAGCCACTATATCGTAGCTGCCTGAGCTGATTGAACCTCCAAGCAGAGAAACACACAGTGTCAAACTGATGACAGAGACTTACTAAGCTCTCTTTGCAGCAGGTTTGACAAGATAACAGAGTCCTTTTTATGTGAGAGACTTAAGTATTTGTTGTCAAGGAGCTTTCAAAACCACATTAATCTTCAATTCTTGCTTGAATACCATGTCAGATGATGAGACCTGATGGATTCTTGCATATGAATCATCTCAGTTATCCATTAGAGGTATCCCTCTCTCTAAAAGTTATTTCCTTACTTTACACACTCCTATATTTCATCTACGGTAAAGCATGTAAAGATAATCAAGAAAAACATACACTTTTGTAATGCCATAGTTGGCTCATAGTTTAATTAGCCATACCATTCTTAATTATGCATATATAAATAAAGTTTGCCATGTGATATACTATATATTTTCCTACTTTTACTGCGTTTGAATTAAAACATTGTAGTTATTTTCTACTCCCCCCAGAAGGGTAGGAATGCATTCTACAGAATGCAAAATCCTATTCCTCCCATATGTTGCAGTGCACTTTTTTATATGTATCTTTTGCAATGCAGACAATAATTTCTAATGCACAAATAAAGATGGACTTAAATAATGCTTTAAGACTTAAACAACAAAGAAATAAGTTTATAGCAATAACTCTATTGCATTAGAATAAATATAGCTTTACAGTTGTACTTAAAATATTTTAAACCTTATATTTTCAGAATAGCAGCCCAGGATACTTGATATGTTTGGGGAATTTATGTTTCATTTGTATTTTTCATAATTCTGGTTCTACTACAAATGTGGTATATTCTAAATTAAGTTTAAATGCTAAATTTGATATTTATAGGCAAAAGTGTGCTCTTTAGGTGAAATGCACCATACCATCAGAGGTCTGGAGTTTGTAATATGTTTGAATATAGCACTATGTAGTATATTTATGTGCCAACTTGACCTGTCCTCAAACTAATTTATATAAAGGAATTTGAAATGCCGATTAGGTCACTTGTAAAGAAACAACCAACTTACACAACAAACGTTTCTTCCCGTCAGCTTTTCAGAAACTCTTTTTAGCACAGCACTTTCTCTCAAAGCACTGTCTTGTAAAGTACTTCATATCCACTGACCTTTTGGTTTAAATCTGTGACTTCTAGGTATATGTTACCAACCTGTTATATGCAGTACAAAGCAACATAACTATAACAAGCTCTATGTATGATGACATTTTAAGAAATACACATATTAGTTGGTATTAGCTCAAGTTAGGGCAAGGAGAGACAATTAAAAACAATTATTAAATTGAAAATAAATTTCCCCCAATTAAATGCTTATATCAAAGTATGATACAATAAATTAATATACAGTATTATTGTAAGTAAATTACAATATTCAATTTAAAATGCCATAACATAATAATAATAATCAGCTTCAAATTTAAAAATGTTCTATTTGCTTATTTCATGTTTTTTTTTTTTTTTTTTTGGTTGGTTTTCAAAATAAGCTTCAAATGATTTTGCAAGTTTAAATTTATTTGTAAGCCTTTTAAATAAACTCTGACATTTTTCAGGAATTACATTAATTTTCCAGTCATTTTTAGTTCTAAAGCTTATTTAAGGATGGGCAGACATATTTGTTGAAACTACATTCAAACTTTTCAGAATACTTAATTTTAAATAGATGTGAAATGCTACTTTTGTTTTTTAAGATTTTTTTTAAATCAAATTAAATGCTACATTTTATCTAATAACGTACACGTACTAAAAATCTAATATTTGTTTACTTTATTTCAAATAGTCAAATAAACAGACTGAATACTAGGGATAACCATTTTGAGACATTTGTATATCCATCTTCATATTATGGCAACCAATAAAGCCTTATTAAAGGACCATTAAGCACAGTTGTATTGCATTATCAGCAAATATATAATAAAAAAAAAACCGCAATAGCTTTGAATTTCAAATGAGCAAAATAACATTTCCCCACCCTCTGTATCATATGACAGCCATCAGCAAATCACTGATTCATATAAAAATACACTGTCAACTCGAATGCTTAGTAGGAGTGCGCATATATAAAACTGCACAATTCAATATTGGAAGTAAATTGCGTTTTTTGTTGTTGTTTTTTTTACATTTCATGCTCTATCTCAATCATGAAATTTTAATTTCGACTTTAGTGTGCCTTTAATGATTAGTTTTTTTGTAGCAAGTGTTAAATATATTTTAGGGTACATCCACTTAAAGCAACCCAGCTCTGAACCAAGTCTGCAATATAATTACTGGCTTTTTATGTGTAATTAATAATTACTTTAAATTTATATATGACCTTTTTTTTTTCGCTTTCACATAACAGTATTTGTTATTTTGCTATATTCATTTATATTTATGTCTATATATTTGTTTGTGTGTGCGTTTGGATTTGTGTGTACGTGCAATATATGTTTTTGTGTGTTTTTGTATGTGTGTGTGCCTATGCATTTACCACAAACAAATATAATGCCAGGAGTATTACGCTACTTAATTTTCTTGTACTGATCTAATAATCAGAGAAAATGTAAATTGTATGTAATGCACATAATTATATACTGTATATGGTACCCAATAGCAATATTAGTACCACATTTTGTCATTTGTGTTTGTAAAATGAATCCTGTGCTTGTAGGAAAGTGATGGACACAGATGCAGAAGTGGTTTATGAAAAGCTGCTTTAACATATGTGTCTGATATCCTGCCCTCATACATTCCCTCTGGTCCCAAGTGAAAATTATATTGATAAATTGACATATAGAAATGCATGTTTAATTTGCGTGGCCCACTGCGTATCAATATTACAGAAAAATGATCCGTCCATACAAAACCCCCATTGAGTTGCAAGAAGTAAAATGATCTCCTAAATCGTGGATAACTCTGAACATGATGGAATACTGTATTTTTGTCAGCATGGTTGTAACTTTTGGAAAATACCTAGGACAGAATAACTGATTAGTGTGGTAAAAGAACTGTGTAATTTTAGTACTATTCTAAAGGCGTTTGTATGTTTTCTTTTTCTATAACGATTAAAATATATTACATAGCAAGTACATAAACATGCTCATTTTGTTTAT
Source organism: Bombina bombina (assembly GCF_027579735.1). NCBI lineage: Eukaryota > Metazoa > Chordata > Amphibia > Anura > Bombinatoridae > Bombina > Bombina bombina. The sequence continues at coordinate 291,911,398 of NC_069502.1, read as the reverse complement.
GGAGTCAGCAAACTGTTTCTTAAACACAACCCTTTGATTGCATCATATTTCACTAAAGAAGATGACAAATTTCCCTGATGTCTAATTTAGAGCATCTTGTCCAGTTTAAATGCTGAATTTTTGCATAAAGCCCACTGGTTCACTGTAATAAATTTACTGAACTGAATAAAGCATATGGAGACATGCTATAGAAATATGCATATGACAAAGATACACATTTTATTTATGTTATAGTACTCTCTTTTCACTCCTGTTTTGCCTCTTTCACTCAATATCAGTCTCTAATGTCTACTTTCTTAAAACATTTCTTTACATGTTTAACTATTAAAAAAACATCTATAATTTCATACTGTCTTTAGTAATTATCCTCCACTTCATATCTGTATGTCTGTTGTGGTTCACTTCATGGTTCTCACCCATAGTTGCCACATGACCATAGTTTTAGGGGCTACTGCCTTTCTGCTACTCTACAGGTATGTAGGGTAAAGAATCACATAGATACATTCATATGTAACACTGGTAAGTGCTTCAGAATCAGAAATGTGTCTGTATTTTTGCACATTATGCAATTTGTCCAATACACAAACATCTGAATACATTATTGAATCAAATGAACAAAAACAACAAATGATTGTTTTGCCAAATCGATTTGTTTATATGCTCATGCTGTTTGGCACCAAAAAAAGGGGCAGGAAAGGGGGAAGGAGCAATATTGTTCCTCTAATCAGCTCCTTTGTTTATAATGATGTACAGGGGGCTAACCATTGATGTGTCCATCGTGCCTTCTTGACATGTATCCATCACAATTGCATAGTCTGTCAGTATTGGACAGGACAGAAAGTTACATATGTATTTGTATTTTATAGCCATATATATCATGTCTTGTACCTCTAAAAAGATCTGTAAGATATGATAACAGATAAAGAAAACATTTTTTAGATTTTTATTAGAACATTGTGTTATATTCTTACAGTAAGAAGAATATTATATAGTTAAGAAAAAACTTGGTCTGCATAGTGAGATTTGGAAATTTTTGGCTAAATTTTCAACCTTGTAACTTATTGGTTTTTACGATTTATAGTTTGAGAACTGTTAAAATCTCATTATAGAAGGTGATATCAGACTTTAAATAATTTTAAAATATTAAAAGTTAAAAAGACTCATTGACAAAATATACCCAGTATAACCATGAAGCCCATATACAAATGACATTCAGATTGTTTAACACTTATCAGGACTGTTAATTTTAGACATGCAAATGTTTATTTTCCTTAGACACACTAAAAGAGACCAAGACAACAGAAAAGTGAATACGCCACTCATTCCACAGCCTGTGCCACCATCTAATTGTATTGGCCAACCCCTCCTTCTACACCCTTCCCTCTACTTACTGAGACACAGGCCTGCCACCTGCTTTTCTTTTTCTACTAATACCTGATCCTGTATTTTAGATGTAGGGAACAGCAATTATGTGTGTGGTAATGGTTTCCAAATATTAATAATGTGTAACGGTAGAGTAGCAGAAAACACTTCTATTATAGCACTCTATTTTACCACGTTCTTTTGCATGTGTTCCCAAGGTACAATTAGAACAGATAATGGAATTCATAAATTATGAATAAAACAAATTTGATTTATTAATAATAGGGTTAATCCTCCACAAGTGGTCCAACATAGGTTGCTTTACCATTTTTAGTTATTACCTCTATGCATTGATATTGCAAAACCACCAGTTTTTAATTTTATTTTGCTTGGTTTAACCATGGTAGCCATCGTTGTGCATGACTCATTTTGGCTATATAGATATTTATGGAAACCTCAATATCTCTGTTTAGGATGATCCTAGGTCCATAGAACAAAAACTAATCTCTACATCACATTACAAGGTACATTTACATATAAAGACATTTTGCATATTCTTGTCCCTTAGTACTTAAGTCCTAATGTAATGATCAAGATTGCTGAAAGTTTCACTTTTAGGGTCAATTTTTAAAGGGAAGAGTTCAAGTCTCAATCCTAAAATGTTTTAGGGGTAGCTAGGTAAGTAAAGTCTGCATGTAGAATATTTGAGACTTCTCTTATTTTTATCTTATGGGGTAGAGAAAGTGCAAATTTGAACATTTCTCCCTATTTTCATATTAATTATCTCGATGGGGGGGGCAGGTATGAATCTGAAATTTTCACAGATATAAGTACTTTATGGTTGCATAATATAGTATTATAATATAAGCATAACAAATAATAAAGATGAACAGTATTTTACAGTAATTATGTTTATTATTGACATGCAATAGCTTATGCTTGTCAATGAGGTCAAATGTAACTACATTTAATATTGGCATCAATGAAGCATGATCATTAGGGCAGGAATACTTGTCTCTGTATTCCTGGGCATGTCCAAGCCTGCAAGTGTGTGGAAAAAACATGTTGTGTTGGTGGCATTCATTTTAGCGAGATGCTAGGAGCTGAAGTGTAATAGTTTCAAGTAATGCAGGAATAGATTTTATCCAAATATGAAAATACAGTGTTAACTTGGGTGATTTACAAATGAACAGTGTCATAAACAGAGCTATGGTGATGTCTCTCCTGTAATAAAATCAGTAAGTGACTAGAGCTCAGAAGAAAAGGAGTTAGTGTTAGGACTATGAGAAATGTGATTACAGCACATATCAAAAGAAAAGAACTATCCTCTAAAACTTGTCTCTGGTAGGTCACTGTGTCCCACCTGCTACAAAAAAAATTGTGATTGAAAAAGATGCATGTATGGAGCAAAGTGAGGACTATATATATTACCTAAAGATTCTCTTTAGAAGGTTGACTGAACTTGTGCTACTCTTAGTTTATCCCCTGCATCCAAGACTAGGAAAATAAGTGCAGATAAAAGACAAAGTGCTTTTAGAGCCAAAGTAGGAAGGATTTCTGAAACGTTGAAATTAAATCTATGGCAAAAGCATAGCGGTAACTGAACTTCATAAACTGAACCTCAAGGACAGGTTCGATAAGTGTGAGATAATTCCAGGTATAAGAAAATGTCACAATTTTTAGGCAGTATCAGAGAGTACTATCAGGTGCTTCTTTATATCTGCATCACAAGAGTTTGAAGAATATGCAGTGATGAAATCCGTCCCCCTAATCCTATGGATAATGACTGTTGCTTGTAGCTATTATGACCAGTGGTGGTTAAGCTTGATTGAGGACATCAACGAGGAAAATAGTTACGTGTGGGGCCCCCAACACCATGTTTCGTGTGGGGCCTCCACACTTGTTCACTGCAGTGGAAGTGCAGTGAACAAGTGTGAGGCCCCACACGAAACATGTTTGCCGTGTCCTTGCAATACTGGACACACCATAATTGAATCTGTGAGTTGTTATCTCACATCCCTGTTTTTAATGTGCTCTACTCCAAATAAAGAATTCTATTTTACTACAAGAGTCACTGTGCGTTTTCCTGGGGAGGAGTTGCGATAGACTTACCTGTTTTCCTATTTGTATGCTGTTTGGCGTCCTAACAACGACGCTGTCTTACGACACCCTCACTTGGAAGCAGGCTGATGACGTGTGCACTCGCTGAAGACACGCTGCCGGAGAAGACGTGGAAGTGGTGAGCGCTAGGGATCTGATGTGTTTGCTCAGTAGGAATTAGCCTGGTCTTTGCAGGGACAGGACTGACTATCAGACGAGCCATCCAGCATAATTCTGCTGACAATTTCTAGCTGTGCCATCATCTGCAGCTCTGTCAGCGCTGAACTTCCGGACCCGCTTAGAAGAACAGTGTGAGGCAGATTGGGAAAAAGCTCTCTATTATTTAAGCTACAACCTCACCCGGTCTCCTGCCTACTGCTGAACTCTGCCCCGTACCTCATCTACAGCTCCGGAGGAGAGCCGCTACCTATCCACGGTTACAGGGAGAAAGTAACCGCATCTACCCACACACAGTGCAGCCTGAGCAGTGTGGCCTTCACAACAGTCATGCTAGCCTCAGCTGGATCCTGCACTTACGCCACGCTGATTAACGGCCTGCTTCAGCCCACCTTATCTGGTTTGAGACCTGGCCATGTCTGCCTTTTCATGCACCGGAGCTGACTCTGCAGAGACGCTAAGAGACCACCGCATCAGCCCTCAGGGTAAGACTCTAATCCTCTATCATAACCCAAGAAGGGAGACTTTCCTTATTTTAAACTACCTACATACAGATCAACATTTATTGCTCCAAGCTCCATTTCACCGGGTCCTCAGCAAACACTGTGAGCAAGTTGGCACAGAGCACTCCCTTAGCATACTACAGTCACCAGAGAACCTACAAGCCTGTTTAATACCTCTAAGGCTACAACCCCACGTGGGAATTTTATCACACACAAAACCAAAACTCTTTAAAGTAGCAAAGGACATAATCAGTCAGACCTGCATTATCTCCACATATGCCCCTCATCTCATCCCTCCATTGCCCTCTGTGAACTCCACAAAGCAACACCAGGCATCAAAGTCCTAACTTAGTGTAAAGTCCCTTTAACACATACAGGGACCAGTTCTTGCTGTATATCTCACTTCAAGCGACGGTTGGGGCTCAGTGACTGTTAAAATTTTCTTGTGCAAGCACTACTTGGAATATTTATTTTTCAGAGTGACCCTCTGTAAACTTATTCATTTGACCAATCTTGCTATGCTGAGTGTGAATTTTTCTTCTCTCTTTACTACGATTTCTAATTGCCCTCTCTCCCCCCCTTTCCCGTTGGCCCACTTTGCCCACGTGTCATATCCCATAACACCTTTCACCCTACTCGCTTGGAAGAAAGCAATCCCCTGGGGAGAGAGGAGACCTGTAAAAAAGCATCCCTGGAACAACACTCAATAGCAATAAGGTGATTTTGTAAAGAGGACTCAGCAGAAGCTTCAAGACCTACCCCAGAGCAAATTCTGAATTCCTAGTCAATAGCCTATCTCTCCATGCTGGGCTAGACGCTACCCCTGGGGGGTGCTGGGCACACATCCTCTACTTTACTCTTTAACATTGAAGCACTCTATAATACGCAATTTGGGAACATCTTGAACACACTAGTTAATCTTGATAAGATGGCCCATTCGCAGAGAAAGAAACAGAAACATGGTGACCTACCAAAAAGGACTCTGTCAGATCATTTCAATAGCAAAAGTTCATTTGATCAAGACCTGTCAGACGAAGATTCAAGGGATTCAATTAAGTCAACCAAAGAGCCAACTAGAGCTTTATCTCACTCCACAGAGAAAACAAATCACTCCTCCACATCTATTCTCGAATCCATCAAGGAACTTTCAAGCAAAATGGACTCACATTATTCGTCACTGAAACATGAACTTAAGACGTCTGTCTCTGAGTTGAAGCGAGATATAGCGTTACTGGGAGAGAGAACAGAATCGCTGGAAAAAAAGCAGGAAGATTTACATGTAGATCATTCCAACCTGTTAATCTATGCTCAGTCACTGGCTGAAATAATTTCCGGATTAGAAACCAAGTTAGTCGACCAAGAGGATAGATCACGCCGGAACAACCTCAGAATTAGGGGTGTTCCTGAGGACATCAGCCCGACTGAACTTCCCAACCACCTGCAAACCCTTTTTACAGAACTCCTGGGCTCCACTTCATCACAGGAAAACCTGATAGACAGGGCTCATAGAGCTCTTAGGCCGAGAGGCGCCCCCTCAGGATCAGCAAGAGATGTAATTGTACGTCTACATTACTTCGCATTTAAAGAAAATGTCCTCAGGGCATCATTCCAAAATAAAAACCTGAAAGACCCATTTCAGGAAATACAGATCTATCCAGACCTTTCTTCCCACACTCTATCCAGAAGGAGACTTTTTCACCAGATCACCCAATGCCTTCGTAATAATAATATTAAGTACAGGTGGGGGTTCCCTGTCCGTCTATTCTTCCAATATAACGATGCCTCTCACACCATCACAACCCTAGAACAAGGCTTCCAGATCTTGCAATCTCTGAAACTATTCCCACCCGATAATCAACCTTCCACCATCCATGAACATCCTAAGAAGCTTAACGTCACAGCGCCGGCTTGGCGCCCAGCACAGCAGTCCTTCAACTTTCAGTCCTCTAGGAGTACTACTTCGCTTCCACCACCGTAGGTCTCTTGTTTGTTGGAGAGGACTTGACTTTTGTGATTTTACAGACTGATTCCTCTGGTCACTCAGCTACTGGACTCTGATAGAAGTTGGTTCAACAATGGAGAAATACCCAGCAGTACGTACACTGCACTTTCTATAGCTGAGCTCCACAGGTCCCCCATCCCACCGATGAATCTCTTTTCCCCCATTAAGCTCTTGTTTGCCTTTGCCCCTTTTAATGGCAGCACCTTCTGTGTGCTGTTACAGATTGACTACATTGGACTCTCAGTCTTCAGAGACTTGAAGAAGATGGATTGGTAATGTAAAGCATATATGTTATCTTTAGACGCTAACTGCTTAGCTTTTCTACTCAAATGTTTATTGTACTCTAGGCTACACTGTACAGTTTTTTTGGTTTCCAATTTATGTCATTCACAGTGGTACTAACCGATACTTATCCCCTCACTCAGAGTAGTTCCCTAGCCCGTTTTTTTTTTTTAAAGGACTCACAGATTGGCTATTTTTCTTTTATTTTTTTTCTTTCTTTCTCTTTTTTTTTTAGACAAGGTTAGCATCATCCTAGAGCCCACTTTAGGTAAACTCCCATATGCACTTCACTGCATACTTGCCTAAGACACTCTTCCCCTCAGTGTGGGAAGACAACTATATGTATAATAAAGTTTATTTACTCTCTTAACCCACTTGCTGGTCCCACTCACCATCCTTCACTGAAGATAACTTTAAACTAACTTTATAGATACCCCTGGGCGATAGAGCTCACTTAAGCCCTACCTTCAAAATATTCATACTCAATTTCACGCGCCCCCTTTTGTTGACATAGCACTGGGATGAGTGGGTGGAGTTTAGCAAGTTGGATTAAACTTACCTTTTCATCTACTAGTACTAATTATCTGAGTCATCGTAAATTTGAAACAAGGTTACATTAATCAGGGATATTTACATGATTTATTTGTAACTTAGGTACTATTTTATAAGTTTTTACCTACACAGTTGAGAAATGTTATAATTTCATTAAGTAGTCTGCTCTAGACTACTTTTCCACATTTGGGACCTATCCAAGTTAGGAAAGATTATGTTTGTAATGTTTGAAATGTTATTTATGTTTGTATTGTTTCATTTATTTAACGTATGATAGGCCAATTGTCTACCATGGCCTCAATAATTATCGAGTTCTCTCTCTTATTACGCACTTCTTTTCTATCTTTGACTCTAGCACAGAGAGTGGAGCGGGTTCCTTGCCCTGGCACCCCCCCCTCTCCTTAATTCACTTGATATTAACCTTATCCTCCCTCCTCTTAGACTAATCTCCTCCCTTCCCTCTTCCCCTTTCTATTTAAGGTCTACACCTCCATATCTATACCACAAAGATTATAATCAAAAAGTCCATTACCTTAGCAACTCTAGCCTCCCAATTCCCCCTCCCTCTAATTCCCTTTACCCCCCAAATTTGAGCGGATTTTGCCCGCTGCATCCCTCCCCCCCCCCTTTTTTTTTTTAGCACATAAAGTGGGCTTGTTATACTTTAGAATAGTGATCTCTTTCCCTAATTCTCTCATAGTTCCCTAAGATAAGAATTGGAAAATTATAATCATACCCTTACAATGTCAGGATTGAAGTTTCTAACCCTTAATGCCAAGGGGCTCAACTCCCCAACCAAACGTAGCTTATTACTCAACATGTTGTCACGCAATAAGGTTGACATAGCCTTTATTCAGGAAACGCACTGGCTTGCTAACGCAAGTTATCCATACACATACAGAAAATTCCCCACTGTAATCGCAGCGTCCTTTCATTCTAAGTCCAGAGGGGTTGCTCCTCCTCCCTATATGAACCTATCTACATAGAAAAAGACCCGCAAGCACGTTTTATAATTCTAATCTGCAAACTTAACTCCAAAGTATGTACCTTAGTAAATATCTACACTCCCAATTCAGGCCAAATTAGATTTCTCAGACATTTATTAGAGTCAGTGTCAGCCGTGTCCCAGGGAGAGCTGGTATGGGGAGGGTATTTCCACATCAGAGAGGGCATTACACTCTCTGTCTGCAGCCTTCCAAAGTTTATTTACACAGTATAACCTGTACGACGTGTGGAGGGCGGTTCATCCGAATAGAAGAGAATATACTTTCTATTCAGCCCCCCATAAATCTCATACCCGGATTGATCTATTTTTCTTAAGCTCTAGCTTGTTAGATACAATTTCAGACGCAACAATCTCGTTGATCTCGTGGTCGGACCACGATTCCCTGACGATGGTTATGGGTAGCCCTTCTTCACACGCGATAGGCATTACGTGGTGCCTCAAAAACTTTCTAGTCACTACTCCTGTAATTAAGGTGGAAACTTTAGCAGTTATCACCTCTTTTCTTGATGAAAATTGTACCCCTCTTCTGTCGGAGGAGGTGATCTGGGCTACTCTCAAGGCATATCTCAGAGGTTTCTTTATTGAAAAAGCCTCCCAAATCAGGAGGGCTCAGGGAGCCTCGCTCGCATCTCTTAACTGCCAACTCAGAATCTTGAAGCTCGAACTCTCTAAGACTTACTCTGCTACAACAAATACTCAAATCTCAGAGATTACAACGCAGATAAAGGCTCTGGAAGTCAATAAAGCGCAACACATGTTAGATAGACTTAAACAAGTCTACTATCATAATAGCAATAAAGCTTCCACATTATTAGCCAGGAAACTTAGGAACCAGATGGCACAAGCCAAAATCACTGCCATCAATACCAGCAGAGGATGTGTAACCTCCCCATCTGAAATCGGTGAAGCTTTCAAACACTTCTATAGCCAGTTATATAACCTAGGCTCTTCAGATCCCACAATAACTCTCGACCAAGCCGACATTCGTAGATATCTATAGTCTTTAAATCTCCCCCAACTAGTCCAAGCAGACATGCTCGCTTTGACATCCCCCATCTCACTTGATGAGGTCACCTTGGGCATCAGAGATCTTAAATTAGCGAAATCCCCAGGCCCGGATGGCTTCACAAGCCAATTCTATAAATCCTTCTCCCATCAGATTTCCCCAATCCTCTGCAGAGTATTTAATGAAGTATTGAACAGGGGTAGCTTTCGGAAGGAATTCCTTGAGGCGTCAATCACCACCATACTGAAACCGGGCAAGGATCCTCGAGAATGCGGAAGTTACCGACCGATTTCTCTACTCAACATAGATACTAAACTCTACGCTAAGATATTAGCAAACCGCCTTGCCCGAGTCACCCCCACTCTGGTACACCCAGACCAAGTGGGATTTATACCCCAAAGAGAAGGCCCGGGCGCCACACGGCGTGTTTTAGACATTCTGGTGGAAAGTACAAGAGGAGATATTCCCACGTTAGCCCTATCGTTAGACGCTGAGAAAGCCTTTGATAGGGTGAGTTGGGAGTACTTATGGGAAACCTTGCATGCTTTTGGAATTCCAGAGAAATTTATTACAGCGGTCAAAGCCCTCTATTCTAGTCCGACTGCCAGTGTTAAAGGAATAGGTTTTCAATCCAATAGTTTTGACATAACAAAAGGGGACGAGGCAGGGCTGCCCCCTTTCCCCACTCCTGTTCGCTCTTTCTATCGAACCACTCGCTCAAGCTATTAGATCAGATCCGGATATTTCTGGCTTCTCAATAGGTTCCCGTCAACATACTATCTCCCTATATGCAGATGATGTTACGTTATTGCTCACAGATCCATATAGGTCACTCCCTGCTGTGTTTAAAATCATCTCTAAGTGCAAAACCTTAAGTTACTACAAACTAAATTTCTCTAAAACCGAGGCCTTATACATCAACGTTACACCTCAAGATCTCTTTACTTTACGCGATAGATATAAGTTTCAATGGTCCCCCTACTCCCTCAAACTGTTGGGTATCCACCTATCCCCAAATGTCACCACTGTCATCTCCAAAAACTTTACGGAGAGATTTACAGAATGGAAAAAACTTTTAGACTCATGGGAATTCCGCGAAATCTCCTGGACGGGCAGGATCGCGGCCATTAAAATGTCTTTTATACCAAAGATTATCTATCTCTTTCGCACAATCCCAATTAATATACCGCGGCCAATACTTAATAAACTCCAGAGCCTCATCACATGTTACTTTGAGATAAACCCTACAGAGATCAAGTGACAGAGGCGGTCTAGGAATGCCCAATGTTATTCTCTACTATCAAGCGGCACGCCTAGCTCATGTTATAGAGTGGGGTCACAGTGATAGCCTAGCCTCCTGGAGAGAGGTAGAACAGTCACTTCTCCCTCCAGATCTGAGATTGACGGACCTCCCCTGGGTGCCAACCCATTATTGGAAGAGTCTCCTCACCACGCATCCGGTGATCCTAGACGCCCTTAGATTCTGGGACCAGATGAGACACTCAAATCTGATCGCCCCCCATCCTTCCCCATGCCAAACTATTATTAGTATTCTCTTCTGCCTACCTGATAAACACATTTCTAGCTGGACCTCCTTTGGAGCAGACCATATAGCTGACCTTTATGATCAATCTGTAGGTATCTCCCATTTAGCTATCTGCAATAAACTGCGGATCCCGGCCCCATTGAAATTTGAGGCTTTTCGTCTTTGCTCCATGATCAGATCATGGGGATTCCCCAGAGAGAATCTTAGACCTGCTACAGTTTGGGAGCAGAGATGGTCACAGCCCCACAAAGTTAAGAGAACTTTGTCGTTTCACTACGAGATTCTACTAGCTCCTTCCTCGCAACACAAAGTTTCACAGTTTATAGCCTGGGAGACAGAACTGAACTTCACGACTGACACTGACTCTTGGTATAGAGAACTTAGGGCTACGAAAAAATTACTTCACTGCACATCCCTCTGGGAATTACATTAAAAAATCGCAGTATGGTGGCATTTAGTACCGGTCACTCTCCATAGGATATATGACTCTCACTCCCCTACCTGCTTGAGGGGATGTGGACAACTCGGAACCCAGGCTCATATCTGGTGGTTTTGCCCTAGAGTCTCCTCCCTGTGGCTTCAGATAGCGGATCTCCTACATTCCCTAGGTATCATTATTATACTTAGTCCCCAAACTTGCCTGCTACATCTAGATTTCCCAGCCATCACTCCTACACATAAAGCCTTAACTATCTACGTACTGATGGCCACTAAATTAGAAATCGCGAAAGCATGGAAGCAACTCACTCCCCCTACCACTACACAAATCTTGGCCACAATCAACTATCTCTCAACAATGGAAGCCTACTCTCATTCAGCCCTAGATAAACTAGACTTTTATTATGAAACTTGGGCACCCTGGTGGGAAAAATTCCCTAATTAAATAGGCTTGAAATCTTTAGGATCTGGGTCACCTCCTCCTAATATCCTATTTTAGTTGCCTCCATCCATTTCCATTCCCTCTCCCGACCTCTCCTCTTTAGTTTCTCCACTTCTTACTCCTTCATTTTCCCTAGACTTTTCTATGAGAGTAAATGTACCCACTTATTATGTTTTCTTTTATGTTTACAATTACATACAGGGAGTGCAGAATTATTAGGCAAGTTGTATTTTTGAGGATTAATTTTATTATTGAAAAACAACCATGTTCTCAATGAACCCAAAAAACTCATTAATATCAAAGCTGAATAGTTTTGGAAGTAGTTTTTAGTTTGTTTTTAGTTATAGCTATTTTAGGGGGATATCTGTGTGTGCAGGTGACTATTACTGTGCATAATTATTAGGCAACTTAACAAAAAACAAATATATACCCATTTCAATTATTTATTTTTACCAGTGAAACCAATATAACATCTCAACATTCACAAATATACATTTCTGACATTCAAAAACAAAACAAAAACAAATCAGTGACCAATATAGCCACCTTTCTTTGCAAGGACACTCAAAAGCCTGCCATCCATTGATTCTGTCAGTGTTTTGATCTTTTCACCATCAACATTGCGTGCAGCAGCAACCACAGCCTCCCAGACACTGTTCAGAGAGGTGTACTGTTTTCCCTCTAAATCTCACATTTGATGATGGACCACAGGTTCTCAATGGGGTTCAGATCAGGTGAACAAGGAGGCCATGTCATTAGATTTTCTTCTTTTATACCCTTTCTTGCCAGCCACGCTGTGGAGTACTTGGACTCGTGTGATGGAGCATTGTCCTGCATGAAATCATGTTTTTCTTGAAGGATGCAGACTTCTTCCTGTACCACTGCTTGAAGAAGGTGTCTTCCAGAAACTGGCAGTAGGACTAGGAGTTGAGCTTGACTCCATCCTCAACCCGAAAAGGCCCCACAAGCTCATCTTTGATGATACCAGCCCAAACCAGTACTCCACCTCCACCTTGCTGGCGTCTGAGTTGGACTGGAGCTCTCTGCCCTTTACCAATCCAGCCACGGGCCCATCCATCTGGCCCATCAAGACTCACTCTCATTTCATCAGTCCATAAAACCTTAGAAAAATCAGTCTTGAGATATTTCTTGGCCCAGTCTTGACGTTTCAGCTTGTGTGTCTTGTTCAGTGGTGGTCGTCTTTCAGCCTTTCTTACCTTGGCCATGTCTCTGAGTATTGCACACCTTGTGCTTTTGGGCACTCCAGTGATGTTGCAGCTCTGAAATATGGCCAAACTGGTGGCAAGTGGCATCTTGGCAGCTGCACGCTTGACTTTTCTCAGTTCATGGGCAGTTATTTTGCGCCTTGGTTTTTCCACACGCTTCTTGCGACCCTGTTGACTATTTTGAATGAAACGCTTGATTGTTCGATGATCACGCTTCAGAAGCTTTGCAATTTTAAGAGTGCTGCATCCCTCTGCAAGATATCTCACTATTTTTTACTTTTCTGAGCCTGTCAAGTCCTTCTTTTGACCCATTTTACCAACGGAAAGGAAGTTGCCTAATAATTATGCACACCTAATATAGGGTGTTGATGTCATTAGACCACACCCCTTCTCATTACAGAGATGCACATCACCTAATATGCTTAATTGGTAGTAGGCTTTCGAGCCTATACAGCTTGGAGTAAGACAACATGCATAAAGAGGATGATGTGGTCAAAATACTCATTTGCCTAATAATTCTGCACTCCCTGTATGCTTTATTAACCCAAAAATGAGAAAAGTTTAAATTGAAGTGACATGCAGCATTTTAAAACCGTGTTCATTGAAACTGCTGAAACTGTACTAGATGTCAATTGTTGCAAATGTTTGATATTTTTGTATTTTTTGACTTTCTCAAATAAAAATGTATTTTAAAAAAAAAAAGCAAAAATAGAAAGGTTAGTTACCGCATTTGGCCAAATGGGACAAGCCCAGGTACCACATCAAGGTCCTTTCCAATACCTGGGACCCTAAAACAGCCGCACAATGCAAGCTCTCAAATCCAAACAAACTGGGAACAAGGGAAGGGTGCACAGGCTTATGTAATCACCCTAGACATATACAAAACACGGAAGAGGACTGCACTCTCATACCGGACCGGGTACACATCCCATGACCCTGTAACATGCTCAGCCCTGGGTGCTCATGGGCACTCACAGGAAGCTGTGCTATCCACAGAGTCACAGGCAGTTAACCCCAGACAGGTCTGGGTGCAAGAACCATAGGAAAATTACAAAACAAATTAATACAACACACAGAGAAAGTCCAGCACTCACTTACAAGCTCTCAGCTAAGATTTAAAAGCAAAAATGGAAAGTTTGGTTACCACATTTGGCCAAATGGGACAAGCCCAGGTACCACGTCAAGGTCCTTTCCTATACATGGGACCCTAAAACAGCCACACAATGTAAACTCTCAAATCCAAACAAACTGGGAACAAGGGAAGGGTGCACAGGCTTATGTAATCACCCTAGATATATACAAAACACAGAAGAGGACTGCACTCTCATACTGGACCGGGTACTTATTCCATGACCCTGTAACATGCTCAGCCCTGGGTGCTCACGGGCACTCACAGGAAGTTGTGCTGTCCACAGAGTCGCAGGCAGTTAACCCCAAAAACAAATTAATACAACACACAGAGAAAGTCCAGCACAGAGATTGATTGTATTGTCTAGTACATGCTTTCAATTTTAAAACAAATATTAAATATAATTAAAACAAAATAATTTTTTTATGTTTTAAGGTATTTGAGTCTAAAGGGTTTTAAAATATGTGTATGTATATATATATATATATATATATATATATATATATCACACAGAGAAAGTCCAGCACTCACTTACAAGCTCTCAGCTAAGATTAAAAAGCAAAAATGGAAAGGTTAGTTACCGCATTTGGACAAATGGGACAAGCCCAGGTATAACATCAAGGTCCTTTCCAATACCTGGGACTCTAAAACAGCCACACAATGCAAGCTCTCAAATCCAAACAAACTGGGAACAAGGGAAGGGTGCACAGGCTTATGTAATCACCCTAGACATATACAAAACACGGAAGAGGACTGCACTCTCATACCGGACCGGGTACACATCCCTTGAGGTGGTACCTGGGCTTGTCCCATTTGGCCAAATGCAGTAAGTAACCTTTCCATTTTTGCTTTTAAATCTTAGCTGAGAGCTTTTAAGTTAGTGCTGGACTTTCTCTGTGTGTTGTATTAATTTGCTTTGTAATTTCCCTATGGTTCTTGCACCCAGACCTGTCTGGGGTTAACTGCCTGTGACTCTGTGGACAGTCCTCTTATATATATATATATATATATATATATATATATATATATATATATATATATATATATATATATATATATATATATATATATACATACTTTAAAACCCTTTAGACTCAAATACCTTAAAACATAAAAAAATAATTTTGATTTAATTATATTTAATATTTGTTTTATAATTGAAAGCATGTACTAAACAATACAATCTATTCTGTGCCAAAGTTTATAAAGCTTAGTGAAGATTTTGCAAAAAGATTTACCTGTCAACACTGAAAAGTGTCCTTTTAACACAAAATTAACACATATTTAACCAATTTACCGGAAATGTTCAAAATTTGCAGTCACTTAGCAGGGTCACATTATGACTTTGATGGACCTTAGAAACGTTTGCTTTTGTGGGCCCTTCCCCCCCAAAAAAATATGGTTTACAACTGCATTGGTATAAACAACTTCAATCCAGGCTCAATTATATTCTTCGATATAACAGTGCAGTAAAAGTATGTATCTTGCTTATTGAAAGAAGTAAACTGCACTTAGTACACATGGACCTTACATCCATGCTCATTCAGTTTCCACCTATGGCTGAGCACTGTCATCACTAATAGTGGGCCATAGGGGCACCACCACACATAAACAATACTCCCCTCCATTATTCCCTTATAGTCATGAACCTCACTCCGTAATCTGAGGCAGAGCTTCAAAATGCATTAGAAGCTGTTTAAATCTATCACCTTGGCAATAATTAATTAAATATGTTTAGCTGTTTGAAAATTTTCTAATAACTTAAAAATGTATTGATTCAGTTCTAAAATTGATAAAACTAGTAAAATCGTTAACTTTAAATTTTCAAGATTTTCAGTGAATATAGACAATGACGTATGAAATTAAAATCAGGTTGATAATGTTTTCCTTAAAAGTCAACTTTATATTACAATTTCATTAAATCGGAGCTTGCATCATAAATCCAATGTTAAGGGTTTATACATCTGGGATGGTAAATAAAAATTCAGTAAAGTAAAGGAACTGAATTGGTTAGTAGTTAGTATCAGTATGTGATTCTTTAGACACAGTCATAGCTCAAATGGCTGAACTATTCTGATGGAACTTTGTCCTCGAGATAGATCTTAGGAGTCTCAGATGCCTTTTTAAAAGAGCAAATGCATTAGAATTTCAGATGCATTTGCATTTAAAAATAATGTTAGTATTTTAATTAATTAATTAATTAATTAATTCATTCATTCATTAATTACCCCCACCCATCCTTCAAAAAAGTATTTATTGTCAGGTATAAATAAAGTATCTATTATCCAGTATTAATAAACTATTTATTATTAGGGTATTGTCAGGTATTAATCAAAAGAGAGAGAACAGCGCTCCATGAGATAGAACAGAAGCTGGAATAACTTCCATGCATGTTCCTTTTTATTGTAACTCCTCAGGGTGCACGTTCTTTTTGCACACTATGCCCCTTCACAGAGAAAAAATATCCTGAAGCATATCAGTCTGACCCTGCCCAATGACAGTCCTGCGCCGAAATACCGGGCAATTCTTCTCTGAACAAGGGAAGCAACAACCCCAGACGATCATCTCGGCCTCCTATGGGGCTCGTCAGTGAGGTGCAGTTGTATCTCTCTAAGGGCAAGTGTGCATGGAGTCCACGTCTGGTTTCCCCATTACTCTTAGGGTGACCCAAGAAAATTCTATTATCCAGTATTAATTAACTATTTATTATTAGGGTATTGTCAGGTATAAATAAAGTATCTATTATCCAGTATTAATAAACTATTTATTATTAGGGTATTGTCAGGTATAAATAAAGTATCTATTATCCAGTATTAATAAACTATTTATTATTAGGGTATTGTCAGGTATAAATAAAGTATCTATTATTCAGTATTAATGAACTATTTATTATTAGGGTATGGTCAGGTATTAAGAAACTGTTTAATATCAGGCTAAACCCAGATAATAAATAGTTTATTTATACCTGACAATACCCCAGCAACTATGGACATTTTTAGTTGGAAGTGAAGCAATCTGAATCAAGCAAGCACTAGCAGCAGTACTTTTTTTTACCGGCACTGACTATAACTTATTTGGGGATGCAGACCCGCTTTGCCTGCGTGAGTCGCAACCTCCACGGCTCTACCACACGTGTCCACGCAGCTATGTTGCTGCAGTGCCACTTCTAACTGCGCACTCGCAGTCAAAATTTTGTGCACGGCACGGGGGGTGGGTGGAGCAGGAGTCTAAGCTGTCTGTTGACACAGGGTGATTATTAATATGTGGACCAGAGTCATCTACATCCGGTCCACATATTTTAGGTGTAGGGGCTCCTATCTGCCTATATGCCAGGCTAGGACTTCACTTGTCACTTTCCTGCTGAGCGCTCCTTCCTTCCACAGTTCCACGATGGTTATTAGTTGATGACCCATTGAGAGTGCCCTTCCGACCCTCCCCCCACATATTCCGCCATTACCAACAATATTTTTGCGTACCCCCAACCGGTCTGCCGCATACTCCTGGCCACAGGTTGGGAACCGCTGCTTTAAAGGATTGGAATATATCATCTAAAAAGATTGGTGCAATAACTTTTAACCGAGGATTCCGAGGAACTGTGACTTTTGCGAACTACAACCGTGTAATACGGTGATATGATGACTTTTTAAACTAAGTTTCCTCCCCTTTTATATTCCTAATATACTCTATGTGCATTGCGCCTTTGAGATCTCTTTGTAACACATCATACATAAAATCCTTTTGGTGTTAACCTGTAAGATATCAGCGCTACTTATTGCTTTTGTTATTTAAAATTACTTATGTTTTGCTTGGTGCAACCTTTTTTTTTTATTTCTTACACTTCACGCTAGGTCCTCACTCGTGCTAACACAATGGGGCCGATTTAACAAGCTGTCAATCGGCCCCAATGCAGCTGTTTCTGCGCAAGCCTTCAGGCCGCTGCTCCTTAAAGGGACACTAAACACAATTTTTTTCTTTAATGATTTAGATAGAGCAGCAATTTTAAGCAACTTTCTAATCTACTCCTTTTAGCAATTTTTCTTCATTCTCTTGCTATCTTTATTTAAAAAGCATGAATGTTAAGCTGAGGAGCCAGCCCATTTTAGGTTTAGCACCATGGATAGCACTTGCTTATTGGTGGCTGACATTTAGTCACCAATCAGCAAGCATAACCCAGGTTCTCAACAAAAAATGCTTTACATAACAGTTTTTTTAAAAAAAAGATAGCAAGAAAATGAAGAAACATTGATAATAGGAGTAAATTAGAAAGTTGCTTAAAATTGTATGCTCTATCTGAATCACGAAAGAAAAAAATTGGGTTCAGTGTCCCTTTAACGCGTACCCCTCTCTGAGGCTGCAGACATCAATCCGGCCGATCGTATACGATCGGATTAATTGACATCCCCTGCTAGCAACTGATTGGCCTCGAATCTGCAGGGGGTGGCATTGCACAAGTAGTTCACCAGTACTGCTTGTGCCATTTTAAATACTGTCAGTGTATGCTGTCGGCATTTATCGATGTACAGCGGACATGATACGCTACATCGTATCATTTCCGCTCGTCTTATAATAAATTGACCCTTGCTGAGCAGCTCATGATAAATCGGCCCCAATAAATGCAAACAAAAGTTGCGTTCGTCAGGTTAGTGTAAGTGAAGACTTTGGGGCCGATTTATGAAAGTCCGTGCAGACATGTACGATGTAGCGTATCATGTCCGCCACACATCGATAAATGACGACAGCATACGATGTCAGCATTTATTATTGCACAAGCAGTTCTTGTGAACTGCTTGTGCAATGCCACCCCCTGCAGATTCGCGGCCACTAGCAGGGGGTGTCAATCAGCCCTATCGTATAGGATAGGGCGGATTGATGTCCACAGCCTCAGAGCAGGTGGACAAGTTATGGAGCAGCGGTCTTTAGACCACTGCTTCACAACTGCTGTTTCCGGCGAACCTGAAGGCTCACGAAGAAACAGGGGCATCAAGCGGAGCTTGATAATTCGGCCCCCTAGTGTAAAGTGTAAGGGGTTAAAAAAATGCTGCACCAAGCACACCTGTTACCTTTCAATTTGTAAAATGCACGCAAGTTAGTGCGATCACGATATTGCTTATCACAACCTGCTCTAACTTTACTGAGCAACTTGTAATCTAGCCCTTCATTTTTAACATATGCTTTTAAAGGGACAGTCAACACCAGAATTTTTGTTGTTTAAAAAGATAGATAATCCCTTTATTACCCATTCCCCAGTTTTGCTTAACCAACACAGTTATAATAATACACTTTTTACCTCTATTATTACCTTTTATCTTAGCAAACTGCCCCTTTTTTCAATTCTTTTGACAGACTTGCATTTTAGCCAATCATTGCTTACTGTTAGGTAACGTTATGTGTGTGAGCTCAATGTTATCTATATGACACACATGAAATAACTCCCTCTAGTGGTGAAAAACTGTCAAAATGCATTCACATAAGAGGCGGCCTTCAAGGTCTAAGAAATTAGCATATGAGCCTACCTAGGTTTAACTTTCAACTAAGAATACCAAGAGAACAAAGCAAAATTGGAGATAAAAGTAAATTGAAAAAATTTATTTTGGACTTGACTGTCCCTTAAATTTAAATACATTTATACAAATACATTATATATATATATATATATATATATATATATATATATATATATATATATTTTATATATATATATATATATATATATATATATATATAGAAACTTCTCAAAAGAAAGAGGCACTCACAGGTCTTAATATGCAAAAAAGTACTTTTATTAATTCATAGGTTCAGTCAACGTTTCGGTCCTCGCAGGGACCTTTGTCAAGACTGTTTTTTGTTTTCAAAGTATCAGGCGGTCACCGAAATTTATGAATTAATAAAAGTACTTTTTTGCATATTAAGACCTGTGAGTGCCTCTTCCTTTTGAGAAGTTTCTACCTATTTACCATAGAGTGCACCCAGACGCATACCATTAACAATGAGTGCTTGGATCCCAAAATCTTGTATATATATATATATATATATATATATATACCTACCATAGAAAATCACAGGTGCTTCCAGTAGTAAAAGGTAAAAAATTCCTTTATTGAGATTGTATAAAAAACAAAGAAGCCATAAAAACAATGTAAAAAGATCCAAAAATGCAGGTTAGGACTGAAAGCCATATATATATATATATATACACACACATTTTCCTAGCAAAGATTTTTACTTAACACTTTAAAAAATTAAGTGTAAAGTCAGTTTAAAAATCATTAACTCATTTTTATGCTTTTTGGAGTGATTTTTTTTTTTTTTAGTTGTTTAAAGTTGGTCCAAAACCAGTTAAAATAATAATAAAAAATAAATAAAATCAGTTTACTTACAAATTCAGATTTTTCTAATGTCATTTATAGTCAGTTTAATTTAATTTTTTAGAATAGGTTAACTTAAAGGGACACTAAACCCAATTGTTTTCTTTAATGATTCAGATAGAGCATGAAATTTAAGCAACTTTCTAATTTACTCCTATTATCAATTTTTTTCGTTCTCTTGCTATCTTTATTTAAAATGTATTTAAAGCTTAAGAGCAGGCCCATCTTTGGTTGAGAAACTGAATTATGCTTGCTTATTGGTTTGCTAATGTAGCCACCCACCAATAAGCAAGCACTATCCATGGTGCTGAACCTAAAATGGGCTGGCTCCTTATCTTTAAATTCCTGCTTGTTAAATAAAGATAGCAAGAGAACGAAGAAAACATAATAGTAGGAGTAAATAAGAAAGTTGCTTAAAATAGCATGCTCCATCTGAACCATGAAAGAAAAAAATTGTGTTTAGTATCCCTTTAAAAGGTCAAGTTTTCTTGATTTCTGGCATCTTTTTCTGCTGGGCACCACAAAGATCTTAATAAATAGACCACAATGATTTCTCAATTGAGGGTACTTTTTTACTGTGTAAATTAGAAAGGATTTTGTCTTTTTAAACCCTTTTCTACTGTTTTTATGCTATGTTTAAGCATTTCCTTCTCCCCATTTGTGCATGTGAGAAATGTTTCCAAAATAAAGGGACTAAACGTCAAAATTAAACGTTCATGATTCAGATAGAGCACACCATTTTAAACAACTTTCCAATTTATTTCCATTAACAAAATGTTCACAGTTTTTTTATATTTATACTTTTTGAGTCAACAGTTCCTACTGAGCATATGCAAGAATTCACAGAATATAAGTATATGCATTTGTGATTGGCTAATAGCTGTCGCATTACACAGGAGGTGTGGAAATATACATAACTTTAAAATTAGTCAGAATAAAACCTACTGCTCATTTGAAGTTCAGACACAGGGACAACGACCCAAAGTGTTACGAGGCGGCAAAATATTCCAAGGGAGCCGCCTATATGTCGAGTGAGCCTGTCGAAATATTCCATGCTCCCGAAATAGCATCATCACCGAGAGGAATTTACTATTCATGCCATTGGTTGGCGATGCTGGCTATAGACAACACTCAACATCTCCGACCATTTTGACAATGTATAGTAAAGGATCCCTGAAAATATAACTGCCGTGTGCCTAACCACTAATCCTAATCCCCCAAAACTGAAGTACCCCATGATTGCAAACTAACATGACACTAATAAATATCTAAACCTTCACATACTTACCGCAAGTATCTATCCTATTAACCCCTAAAATGACACATACCCACCGCAAGTATCTAACTATTAACCCCTATGCCCCCACATACCCACTGTAAGTATCTATCTATTTACCCCTATGCCGCCACATACTCACACAAGTTCAAACTATTAACCCCTATGCTGCCACATACCCACCGCAAGTATCTATCTATTAAACTCTATATTGCCACATACCCACCACAAGTATCTAACTATTAAACCCTATGCTGCCACGTACCCCCTGCAAGTATCTATCTAATAACTCTTATTCTGCCACATGCCCTCCGCAAGTATCTATTAACCCCTATGCCACCACATACCCCAAACACAAACTAACCTAACACCAATCCCTCCTCTAAACTAACCCTACTAAATTAACAAAAATAAAAATCTAAGTAAATAAAAAATAAATATTAAACCTAAACTGCCCCAACCCCATAAAGGATAAAGAATGATGTACACTATTGTGGCCCAAAGTATATGGACACCTGACCATCACACCAATATAAGCTTGTTGGACATCCCATATCCATTAATATGAAGTTAGTCCCTCTTTTGAAGTTGCAGTGCTCCTTTAAATTCCCCTTTAAAATTAAAAAATGTAATGCAATATTTACACTCTCTCCATAAACAATATTATGCAAGTATATCCTTTCATCTATTTATGGGGTTGTTCCCATTTCTCAATTGTAAATCAGTGCCCCACTTTCTCAGGTGCCAAGTGTCATTCTTTTCTCAGTTTAAGGGAGGGAAAACAGCACTCAATTACATTAGTCAGTTATTGTCAATGCCTAATTAGCTAGCTGCCATATTAATATTGCTTTCACCCTGTGTAGTTTTAGTGAACCCCAAAAAATCCCTCTACTAAAAGCGTGAGTATAATCAAAACCTGATGTCGTCATTATACTATATACATCATTTATATAATTTAAACAGCTGCATTTCTTATGGACTGGAATGCCATAGAAAAGGGAAATTCACTTAGGAATATGAAGTTTTTGCATGGTAATGCAAATGGATTGGAATAGTGATTGCTTTTGATATCTCTCTCTGTATTCAAACATAAAACACAATTAATATATTATTTTAATATAATGATTTATTTAAATATGTATTTATTTATTAATGTATGTAGTTGTGGATTTAATCAAAATGTATATTGTTTATTAATCAATACTGCTTTTTCTGTCAGAAGAATATAAGAAATATACATTTCTGGTAACTTTTGTGTCTTAAATAGTCTGCTATTATTTGCACACTGAATATTTGGACATGTCAAAAAGATTGCCTAAGTACTTGTATATGTAATGGAATGTCAATTATATTACAAGTGTGACATTCTAAAATAGGAAGAGATTAGTTATGCAGCATATATCTGAACATGTTTAATGGATACGTTACATTGGTGTTTGATAGCTAAACACCATTTACTGAGTGGGATTAGTAACTTTAGACTCTTTTTCCTTGGTCGGTCTGCTTGTTTTGTCTGGTAAAATAGAAAAGTAAAAAAAAAAAAGTAAAATGAAAAACAGAGTAAATGCAGAGGCAGATACTATTTTTGGTAGTAAAAAGTGCTGCAGACAACCTTAACTGAATAAAAACTGAAGAATTATTTACAGAATAAAATAGAATAAAATAGGAATCCAGAGCTTAAGTCTGATTTTTGGATTACAGTATAAAGCTCTCAATGTTTTTCTATTTATATGAAACCACCAGCCATAACTAATTATTAAATGTAGGTATAGTGCAATCCTAATCTCTGTTATTAATGTTTTGCCCTATGTATCATCTAATAAATCTGTTATTTACTTACATATCTCACCTGTATACAGATCTTTGTAGCTTAATTTGCTTGTTATATACCTGCATTATATATATATATATATATATATATATATATACATACACACACACACATATATATATATATATATATATATATATATATATATATATATATATATATATATATATATAGTCCAGCACTCACTTACAAGTTCTCAGCTAATATTAAAAGCAAAAATGGAAGAGTTAGTTACCGCATCTGGCTAAATGGGACAAGCCCAGGTACCACGTCAAGGTCTCTTCCAAAACCTGAGTCCCTAAACAGTCACACAATGCAAGCTCTCAATCCAACAAACTGGGAACAAGTGAAAGGTGCACAGGCTTATGATGTAATCACCCTAGACATATACAAAACACGGAAGGGACTGCACTCTCAGACCGGACTGGGTACACATCCCATGACCCTGCAACATGCACAGCCTTGTGTCCACAATAACACTCTCAGGAAGCTGCACTGTCGCCAGAGTCACTGGCAGCTTTTATCCACTGCAGCCTATTACAATGGGTTGAGTATCAAGTAATAGCATATCTCATTATGTTATCACTTTGTTTACACACATTTGTTTCCTTATCTTATATTTGTCTGGAAAACCAAAGCTCAATACGTAGAGAGAACAATGGAAAATTAACATTTTATTACTTAACTATACTGCACCCCACTGGGAGTGTAATTTTTTTCTGATGGCTGTGTTTACATAGGCTTATCAATAGCCTAAGCTCCAGTATACAAACTTTTACTATAGGTGGGGATACCACATGCTAAATCAGCTATTTCAAATGCCAAAAACACAATTTATGCTTACCTGATAAATTTATTTCTCTTGTGGTGTATCCAGTCCACGGATCATCCATTACTTGTGGGATATTCTCATTCCCAACAGAAAGTTGCAAGAGGACACCCACAGCAGAGCTGTTATATAGCTCCTCCCCTAACTGCCATATCCAGTCATTCGACCGAAAACACACAGAGAAAGGAGAAACCATAGGGTGCAGTGGTGAGTGTAGTTTAAATGAAAATAGGTAATTTAAAATTACAGGGCGGGCCGTGGACTGGATACACCACAAGAGAAATAAATTTGTCAGGTAAGCATGAATTGTGTTTTCTCTTGTAAGGTGTATCCAGTCCACGGATCATCCATTACTTGTGGGATACCAATACCAAA
Organism: Bombina bombina; assembly: GCF_027579735.1. Classification (NCBI taxonomy): domain Eukaryota; kingdom Metazoa; phylum Chordata; class Amphibia; order Anura; family Bombinatoridae; genus Bombina; species Bombina bombina. The sequence goes on along the minus strand of NC_069502.1, from coordinate 291,886,951 downwards.
GCTAAAGTACACGGATGAAGGGAGGGACAAGGCAGGTACTTAAACGGAAGGTACCACTGCCTGTAAAACCTTTCTCCCAAAAATAGCCTCAGAAGAATCAAAAGTATCAAATTTGTAGAATTTGGAAAAAGTATGAAGCGAAGACCAAGTCGCCGCCTTGCAAATCTGTTCAACAGAAGCCTCATTTTTAAAGGCCCAAGTGGAAGCCACAGCTCTAGTAGAATGAGCTGTAATCCTTTCAGGAGGCTGCTGTCCAGCAGTCTCATAGGCTAAGCGGATTATGCTTCTTAGCCAAAAAGAAAGAGAGGTTGCCAAAGCCTTTTGACCTCTCCTCTGTCCAGAGTAGACAACAAACAAAGCAGATGTTTGACGAAAATCTTTAGTAGCTTGTAAGTTAAACTTTAAAGCATGAACCACGTCCAGATTGTGTAATAGACGTTCCTTCTTTGAAGAAGGATTAGGACACAAGGATGGAACAACAATCTCTTGATTGATATTCTTGTTAGATACCACCTTAGGTAAAAACCCAGGTTTGGTACGCAGGACTACCTTATCCGTATGGAAGATCAGATAAGGAGAATCACATTGTAAAGCAGATAACTCGGAGACTCTACGAGCCGAGGAAATAGCTACCAAAAAAATAACTTTCCAAGATAAAAGTTTGATATCTATGGAATGAAGAGGTTCAAACGGAACTCCTTGAAGAACCTTAAGAACCAAATTTAAGCTCCATGGGGGAGCAACAGGTTTAAACACAGGCTTGATTCTAACCAAAGCCTGACAAAATGCCTGAACGTCTGGAACATCTGCCAGACGCTTGTGCAAAAGAATAGACAGAGCAGAAATCTGTCCTTTTAAAGAACTAGCTGACAATCCTTTTTCCAAACCATCTTGAAGAAAGGATAATATTCTGGGAATCCTGACCTTACTCCATGAGTAAGCGTTGGATTCACACCAATAAAGATATTTACGCCATATCTTATGGTAAATTTTCCTGGTAACAGGCTTTCGTGCCTGTATTAAGGTATCAATGACTGACTCAGAGAAGCCACGCTTTGATAAAATCAAGCGTTCAATCTCCAGGCAGTCAGTCTCAGAGAAATTAGATTTGGATGGTTGAAAAGACCCTGACGTAGAAGGTCCTGTCTCAGAGGCAGAGTCCATGGTGGAAAGGATGACATGTCCACAAGATCTGCATACCAGGTCCTGCGTGGCCACGCAGGCGCTATCAAAATCACTGATGCTCTCTCCTGCTTGACCTTGGCAATCAGTCAAGGGAGCAGAGGAAATGGTGGAAACACATAAGCCAGGTTGAAAGACCAGGGCGCTGCTAGAGCATCTATCAGCATCGCCTTGGGATCCCTGGACCTGGATCCATAACAAGGAAGCTTGGCGTTCTGGCGAGAGGCCATGAGATCCAGTTCTGGTTTTCCCCAACGATGAATGAATTGGGCAAACACCTCCGGATGGAGTTCCCACTCTCCCGGATGAAAAGTTTGACGACTTAGAAAATCCACCTCCCAGTTCTCTACACCTGGGATATGGATAGCTGATAGGTGGCAAGAGTGAATCTCTGCCCAGCGAATTATCTTTGAGACTTCTAACATCGCTAGGGAACTTCTTGTTCCCCCTTGATGGTTGATGTAAGCCACAGTCGTGATGTTGTCTGACTGAAATCTGATGTACCTCAGAGTTGCTAACTGAGGCCAAGCCTGAAGAGCATTGAATATCGCTCTCAGTTCCAGAATATTTATTGGAAGGAGTGTCTCCTCCTGAGTCCACGATCCCTGAGCCTTCAGGGAGTTCCAGACTGCACACCAACCCAGAAGGCTGGCATCTGTTGTTACAATTGTCCAATCTGGCCTGCGAAAGGTCATACCTTTGGACAGATGGACCCGAGATAGCCACCAGAAAAGAGAATCCCTGGTCTCTTGATCCAGATTTAGTAGAGGGGACAAATCTGTGTAATCCCCGTTCCACCGACTGAGCATTCATAGTTGCAGCGGTCTGAGATGTAGTCGTGCAAACGGCACTATGTCCATTGCCGCTACCATTAAGCCGATTACTTCCATGCACTGAGCCACCGAAGGGCGCGGAATGGAATGAAGAACACGGCAGGAATTTAGAAGCTTTGATAACCTGGACTCCGTCAGGTAAATTTTCATTTCTACAGTATCTATCAGAGTCCCTAGGAAGGAAACTCTTGTGAGTGGGGATAGAGAACTCTTTTCCTCATTCACTTTCCACCCATGCGATCTAAGAAATGCCAGTACTACGTCCGTATGAGACTTGGCAATTTGGAAGTTTGACGCCTGTATCAGGATGTCGTCTAAATAAGGGGCCACTGATATGCCCCGCGGTCTTAGGACTGCCAGAAGTGACCCCAGAACCTTTGTAAAGATTCTTGGGGCTGTAGCTAATCCAAAGGGAAGGGCTACAAACTGGTAATGCCTGTCTAGAAAGGCAAACCTGAGAAACCGATGATGATCTTTGTGTATCGGAATGTGAAGGTAAGCATCCTTTAAATCCACTGTAGTCATATATTGACCCTCCCGGATCATAGGTAGGATGGTACGAATAGTTTCCATCTTGAATGATGGAACTCTGATGAATTTGTTTAAGATCTTTAGATCCAAAATTGGTCTGAAGGTTCCCTCTTTTTTGGGAACCACAAACAGATTTGAGTAAAAACCCTGTCCCTGTTCCTCCTTTGGAACTGGATGGATCACTCCCATAACTAGGAGGTCTCGTACACAGTGTAAGAATGTCTCTCTCTTTATCTGGTTTGCAGATAATTGTGAAAGGTGAAATCTCCCTTTTGGGGGGGAAGCTTTGAAATCCAGAAGATATCCCTGGGATATAATTTCCAGCGCCCAGGGATCCTGGACATCTCTTGCCCACGCCTGGGCAAAGAGTGAAAGTCTGCCCCCTACTAGATCCGTTACCGGATAGGGGGCCGTTCCTTCATGCTGTCTTAGAGGCAGCAGCAGGCTTTTTGGCCTGCTTACCTTTGTTCCAGGTCTGGTTTGGTCTCCAGACCGTCTTAGACTGAGCAAAAGTTCCCTCTTGTTTTGCATTAGAGGAAGTTGATGCCGCACCTGCCTTAAAGTTTCGAAAGGCACGAAAATTAGACTGTTTGGCCCTTGATTTGGACCTGTCCTGAGGAAGGGCATGACCTTTTACTCCAGTGATATCAGCAATAATCTCCTTCAAACCAGGCCCGAATAGGGTCTGCCCCTTGAAGGGAATGTTAAGTAGCTTAGATTTTGAAGTCACGTCAGCTGACCATGATTTAAGCCATAGCGCCCTGCGCGCCTGTATAGCAAAACCAGAATTCTTAGCCGTTAGTTTAGTCAAATGAACAATGGCATCAGAAACAAAAGAATTGGCTAGCTTAAGTGCCCTAAGCTTGCTAAGTCATCCAATGGAGTCGCTACCTGTAAAGCCTCTTCCAGAGACTCAAACCAGAACGCCGCAGCAGCAGTGACAGGAGAAATGCATGCAAGGGGCTGTAGGATAAAACCTTGCTGAATAAACATTTTCTTAAGGTAACCTTCTAATTTCTTATCCATTGGATCTAAAAAAGCACAACTGTCCCCAACAGGGATAGTAGTACGCTTTGTTAGAGTAGAAACTGCTCCCTCCACCTTAGGGACTGTCTGCTATAAGTCCCATGTGGTGGCGTCTATTGGAAACATTTTTCTAAAAATAGGAGGGGGAGAGAACGGCACACCTGGTCTATCCCATTCCTTAGTAATAATTTCTGTAAACCTTTTAGGTATTGGAAAAACATCAGTACACACTGGCACTGCATAGTATTTATCAAGTCTACACAATTTCTCTGGCACTGCAATTGTATCACAGTCATTCAGAGCAGCTAAAACCTCTTTGAGCAGCGCGCGGAGGTGTTCAAGCTTAAATTTAAATGTAGAAATATCAGAATCAGGTATCCTACCTGAGTCAGAAACATCACCCACAGACTGAAGCTCTCCTTCCTCAGCTTCTGCATATTGTGAGGCAGTATCAGACATGGTTCTTAAAGCGTCAGTATGCTCTGCATTTCGTCTAGAGCTATCTCGCTTACCTCTAAATTCAGGTAGTCTGGCTAATACCGCTGACAGGGTATTATCCATGACTGCCGCCATGTCTTGTAAAGTAATCGCTATGGGCGCCCTACATGTACTTGGTGCCATTTGAGCGTGAGTCCCTTGAGCGGGAGTCAAAGGATCTGACACATGGGGAGAGTTAGACGGCATAACTTCCCCCTCGTCAGATTCCTCTGGTTATAAATTTTTTAAAGACAGAATATGATCTTTATTGCTTAAAGTGAAATCAGGACATTTGGTACACATTCTAAGAGGGGGTTCCACCATGGCTTTTAAACATAATGAACAAGGAGTTTCCTCTATGTCAGACATGTTTACACAGACTAGCAATGAGACCAGCAAGCTTGGAGAACACTTTAAAACAAGTTAACAAGCAAATATAAAAAACGGTACTGTGCCTTTAAGAGAAACAAATTTTGTCAGAATTTGAAAAACAGTGAAAAAAGGCAGTTACACAAACGAAATTTTTTACAGTGTGTATAATAAGCTAACAGAGCATTGCACCCACTTGCAAATGGATGATTAACCCCTTAGTTCAAAAAACGGATCAAAAAACGTTTTTTAACAGTCACAACAAACTGCCACAGCTCTGCTGTGGCCCTACCTTCCCCAATAAACGACTTTGGAAAGCCTTTGAGCCCTTTAGAGATGTCCTATAGCATTCAGGGGACTTCTGAGGAAAGCTGGATGTCTCAGTCTGTAATTTTAACTGCGCAAAAAAGCGCTAAAATAGGCCCCTCCCACTCATACTACAACAGTGGAAAGCCTCAGGAAACTGTTTCTAGGCAAAATTTAAGCCAGCCATGTGGAAAAAAACTAGGCCCCAATAAAGTTTTATCACCAAAGCATATATAAAAATGATTAAACATGCCAGCAAACGTTTTATATTGCAATTTTATAAGGGTATTACCCCTGAGAGTAAGCATGATACCAGTCGCTATTAAATCACTGTATTCAGGCTTAACTTACATTAATCCAGTATCAGTAGCATTTTCTAGCATTTCCAATCCTATAAAAAATTGAAACTGCACATACCTCATAGCAGAGTAAACAGTACGCCATTTTCCCGCTGAAGTTACCTCTCTCCTCAGACATATGTGAGAACAGCAATGGATCTTAGTTACAACCTGCTAATATCATAGAAAACTCAGGCAGATTCTACTTCTATTTACTGCCTGAGATAAAATAGTACAACTCCGGTACTATTTAAAATAACAAACTTTTGATTGAAGATAAAAAAACTAACTATTTTTCATCACTCTCTCTTACTACCTCCATGTGTGTTGAGAGTTAGGGGAGGAGCTATATAACAGCTCTGCTGTGTGTGTCCTCTTGCAACTTCCTGTTGGGAATGAGAATATCCCACAAGTAATGGATGATCCGTGGACTGGATACACCTTACAAGAGAAATAGGGGTAAGGGAGCTACTTGTAAACTATTTAATAAGCCCCAGCAGGTAAAATGGATCATTGGGAACAATTTAAAGGGGCGCATATTTTTGGGTGAACTGTCCCTTTAAAGTAGACAGTTTTTCAATCGTAATGCTATCGATAAATGGGAGTTTGTAGAATCTGTTTACCTGACTTTTCCAGCTCAGTACTTTAAAGTGACATGTTAATAAAGTCAGAAGTTAGATTTGCCAGAGAATTGTATTATTACAGTTTTGTCCCTTGGTAACTATCGGCTAGATTTAGAGTTCGGGCGGTAGCCGGTGAAAACCAGCGTTAGGAGGCTCCTAACGCTGGGTTTTAGGCTACCGCCGGTATTTGGAGTCACTCAAAATAGGGGTCTAACGCTCACTTTTCAGCGCGACTTTTCCATACCGCAGATCCCCTTACGTCAATTGCGTATCCTATCTTTTCAATGGGATCTTTCTAACCGCGGTATTTAGAGTCGTTTCTGAAGTGAGCGTTAGAGCTCTAACGACAAAACTCAGCCGCCGGAAAATAGCAGGAGTTTAAGAGCTTTCTGGGGCTAACGACGCGGTTTATAAAGCTCTTAACTACGTGTGCCCTAAAGTACACTAACACCCATAAACTACTCCTATGTACCCCTAAACCGAGGTCCCCCCCCACATCGCCGCCACGCGATTAAAATTTTTTAACCCCTAATCTGCCGACCGCCACCTACGTTATACTTATGTACCCCTAATCTGCTGCCCCTAACCCCGCCGACCCCTGTATTATATTTATTAACCCCTAACCTGCCCCCCCAACGTCGCCGACACCTGCCTACACTTAATAACCCCTAATCTGCCGAGCGGTACCTGAGCGGCTACTATATAAAGTTATTAACCCCTAATCCGCCTCACTAACCCTATCATAAATAGTATTAACCCCTAATCTGCCCTCCCTAACAGCGCCGACACATAACTTCATTATTAACCCCTAATCTGACGACCCGGAGCTCACCGGCTACTATAATAAATGTATTTAACCCCTAAAGCTAAGTCTAACCCTAACACTATCACCCCCCTAAATTAAATATAATTTTAATCTAACGAAATTCATTAACTCTTATTAAATAAATTAATTCCTATTTAAAGCTAAATACTTACCTGTAAAATAAACCCTAATATAGCTTAACATATATAAATTATAATTATATTGTAGCTATTTTAGGATTACTATTTATTTTACAGGCAACTTGGTAATTATTTTAACCAGGTACAATAGCTATTAAATAGTTAAGAACTATTTAATAGTTACCTAGTTAAAATAATAACAAAATTACCTGTAAAAATAAATCCTAACCTAAGTTATAATTAAAACCTAACACTACACTATCAATAAATTATTAAATAAAATACCTACAATTACCTACAATTAACCTAACACTACACTATCAATAAATAAATTAAATACAATTGCTACAAATAATACAATTACATAAACTAACTAAAGTACAAAAAATAAAAAAGAACTAAGTTACAAAAAATAAAAAAATATTTACAAACATAAGAAAAATATTACAACAATTATAAACTAATTACACCTACTCCTAAGCCCCCTAATAAAATAACAAAGACCCCCAAAATAAAAAAAATGCCCTACCCCTATTCTAAATTAATAGAGTTAAAAGCTTCTTTACCTTACAGCCCTGAACAGGGCCCCTTTGCGGTGCATGCCCCAAGAAGATTCAGCTCTTTGCCTGTAAAAAAAAAACATACAATACCCCCCCCCCAACATTACAACCCACCACCCACATACCCCTAATCTTACCCCAAACCCCCCTTAAATAAACCTAACAACTAAGCCCCCTGAAGATCTTCCTACCCTTGTCTTCACCATCCAGGTATCACCGATCCGTCCCTGGCATCCGGTGCTGAAGAGGTCCAGAAGAGGCTCCAAAGTCTTCCTCCTATCCGGCAAGAAGAGGACATCCGGACCGGCAAACATCTTCTCCAAGCGGCATCTTCGATCTTCTTCCATCCGGTGTGGAGCGGGTCCATCTTGAATCAGCCGACGCGGATCCATCCTCTTCTTTCTGTGTCTCCCGACGAATGTCGGTTCCTTTAAGGGACGTCATCCAAGATGGCGTCCCTCGAATTCCGATTGGCTTATAGGATTCTATCAGCCAATCGGAATTAAGGTAGGAATATTCTGATTGGCTGATGGAATCAGCCAATCAGAATCAAGTTCAATCCGATTGGCTGATCCAATCAGCCAATCAGATTGAGCTCGCATTCTATTGGCTGATCGGAACAGCCAATAGAATGCGAGCTCAATCTGATTGGCTGATTGGATCAGCCAATCGGATTGAACTTGATTCTGATTGGCTGATTCCATCAGCCAATCAGAATATTCCTACCTTAATTCCGATTGGCTGATAGAATCCTATCAGCCAATCGGAATTCGAGGGACGCCATCTTGGATGACGTCCCTTAAAGGAACCGTCATTCGTCGGAAGACACAGAAAGAAGAGGATGGATCCGCGTCGGATGATTCAAGATGGACCCGCTCCGCACCGGATGGAAGAAGATCGAAGATGCGCGCTTGGAGAAGATGTTTGCCGGTTCCGGATGTCCTCTTCTTGCCGGATAGGAGGAAGACTTTGGAGCTATTCTGGAGCCTCTTCAGCACCGGATGCAGGACGGATCGGTGATACCTGGATGGTGAACGACAAGGTAGGAAGATCTTCAGGGGCTTAGTGTTAGGTTTATTTAAGGGGGGTTTGGTTAGATTAGGGTATAGTGTGGGTGGGTGGGGTTGTAATGTTGGGGGGGGTATTGTATTGTTTTTTTGTACAGGCAAAAGAGCTGATTTTCTTGGGGGCATTGCCCCGTATGGGCCCTGTTTCAGGGCCGGTAAGGTTAAAAGAGACTTTTACATTTATTAATTTAGAATAGGGTAGGGAATTTTTATTTTGGGGGGTCTTTGTTATTTTATTAGGGGGCTTAGAGTAGGTGTAATTAGTTTAAAATTGTTGTAATATTTTTCTTATGTTGGTAATATTTTTTTATTTTTTGTAACTTAGTTCTTTTTTATTTTTTTGTACTTTAGTTAGTTGTATTTCGTTGTATTTATTTGTAGATATTGTATTTAATTTATTTATTGATAGTGTAGTGTTAGGTTAATTTGTAGGTAATGTGTAGGTATTTTATTTAATTAATTAATTGATTAGGGTAGTGTTAGGTTTAATTATAACTTAGGTTAGGACTTATTTTACAGTAATTTTGTTATTATTTTAACTAGGTAACTATTAAATAGTTCTTAACTATTTAATAGCTATTGTACCTGGTTAAAATAAATACAAAGTTGCCTGTAAAATAAATATTAATCCTAAAATAGCTATAATATAATTATAATTTTATTTGTAGCTAGTATAGGGTTTATTTTACCAGGTAAGTATTTAGCTTTAAATAGGAATAATTTATTTAATAAGAGTTAATTAATTCGTTAGATGTAAATTATATTTAATTTAGGGGGGGTGTTAGTGTTAGGGTTAGACTTAGCTTTAGGGGTTAATCCATTTATTATAGTAGCGATGAGCTCCGGCTAGTCAGATTAGGGGTTAATAATTGAAGTTAGGTGTCGGCGATGTTAGGGAGGGCAGATTAGGGGGTTAATAACTATTTATTATAGGGTTAGTGAGGCCGGATTAGGGGTTAATAACTTTATTATAGTAGCGCTCCAGGTCCGCTCGGCAGAATTAGGGGTTAATACGTGTAGGCAGGTGTCCGGCGAGTTGAGGGGGCAGATTAGGGGTTAATAAATATAATATAGGGGTCGGCGGGTGTTAGGGGCAGCAGATTAGGGGTACATAGGGATAACGTAGGTTGCGGCGGTGTACGGAGCCGGGTAAGATTAGGGGTTAAAAATAATATGCAGGGGTTCAGCGATAGCGGGGGCGGCAGATTAGGGGGTTAATAAGTGTAAGGTTAGGGGTGTTTAGACTCGGGGTATATCATAGAGTGTTAGGTGCAGACGTAGGAAGTTTTTCCCATAGGAAACAATGGGGCTGCGTTAGGAGCTGAAGCCTGCTTTTTGCAGGTGTTAGGTTTTTTTACAGCTCAAACAGCCCCATTGTTTCCTATGGGAGAATCGTGCACGAGCACGTTTTTGAGGCTGGCCGCGTCCGTAAGCAACTCTGGTATCGAGAGTTGCATTTGCGGTAAAAATGCTCTACGCTCCTTTTTTGGAGCCTAACGCAGCATTTATTTGCACTCTCGATACCAGAGTTAATTTTATGCTGCGGCCAGAAAAAAGCCTGCGGAGCGTTAACAGCCCATCTACCGCCAAACTCCAAATCTAGGCCTATATGTTTATTCCCCACAAAGGGGTTAAGCTGCCACAGCAGGAGATATATTGTGCTAGTCTTTATATTCTGCATCTAATTGACTCCGCTGTGTATCCTGCTCAGGAGCATCGGGGCATAGTGGATCTTGAACAGAACTTACATAGGGTAATTTGTGGAATACTAAAATACAATAATGAATTAAAGGGGCATAAAAAGGATATTACAATCAAAATGAACTTCAGGATTCTACATGTTTTTTAACCTAATCCTGCTACTTGGTAGAGAGTGATTGCCTGATCAGTGCAAGAGCTATTTTCTATATTTTCCTAAATGAGAAGATTAAAGGAGATAAGAAATACATTACTCAATAGTCTTTTCAAGGAGTATGTTCCTGGTCTGCAAAACAATGCAGGTTTTGTAAACAAAATTGTAGCTTAAATACTTGATACCTAAACAATTATTTTCATGCAGATAGTTTGCTTAATTGCTGAGATGTCATAGTATTGGTACAAATATTTTAATATTAGGGAAAAAATTGCCATAAGTCTTCAAGGTCAAAGTCAAGTCATAGGGCTCTATTTAACAAGCTCTGTATGGAGCTTAATAGCCCCTGTTTCTGGCGAGTCTTCAGACTCGCCAGAAGAAACAGCAGTTATGAAGCAGCGGTCACAAAGACCGCTGCTCCATAACCTGTCCGCCTGCTCTGAGCAGGCGGACACACATCGCCACAATACAGACCCGATCGAGTACGATCGGGTTGATTGACACAACCCCTGTTGGTGGCCCATTGGCCGTGAGTCTGCAGGGGGCGGCATTGCACCAGCAGCTCTTGTGAGCTGCTGGTGCAATGCTGAATACGGCGAGCGTATTGCTCACCTTATTCAGCGAGGTCTGGCGGACCTGATCCGCACTGTTGGATCAGGCCCGCCAGGACCTTGATAACTATAGGCCATAAGATCAAGTAACTGTTTCCTAAGTGCAAATTGATCAAGAAAGTTTTTCTTGGTATCTCTCAATCCTTTTTGATTGTCCCTATAAAACTGTTAGGTATAATATCAAATTCATTATGTTATTGTTCAAACAATGGTTCATATTAAAGGGTAATTAAAAATGCCTTCCTATTTTGTAAAATTATGCTTGTCCCACACTCCTTGCAAAAAGCATATTCTGTAATCTTATAATGCTAAGCTCTATTTTTCTGTAAAAGCTAAACTGTACCACATGAATGAGTTTAGATTAGGTATTCAAGTGACCAAGGACGATGAATAATATAAATCTTGTTTAATCTAATTCTAGTTACCTGGGATACCATTGCATCTGATAGATTATGTGCTATGCAAAAATAAAATATCCATTAGAAAAAACAAAAAAAAAATGAGTTTCTCTAGTGGGTTGGGATGGTAAAGTATATAAAAACCCATTAAAGCACTTTCCACTGCTTTTTAAAAGGGATGCTAAACTGTCTGTTTCATTGCTGTACATTAAGCTGTGTCTTATACTTAATAGACATAATTGCAATATGTATATTTATCTATTAATAATGGTACCTTTTATTTATTTTTTCCTGGGAAAATGTCTCTCTCAAAATAATGGAAGTGGAGGACTGGGTTTAACATTTGAGAAACAATTGCAGCAAACAAGATCTTGTTAATCTGTTGTAAGATTTCTGATTTTTTTTTTCATTACAAGGTGTTTACTGTCCCTGTGTATTACAAGTTGAAAATAAACATAACCGCACAAGCCCAAACTAAATTTGCGCTAGTCGGGTTAGCACGATTGAAGAACTTGCCTAAAGGGTTAGGGCTTAAATAAAGTTGCACCAAACACAGCATAATTACATTAAAATAAATGGTTACGCTCATATATACATTATCTGATAAAAATTAATCATATATTAATATTTTAAAAAGTTTAAAACGTTATAAGGATTAAAAGGTATATGGTACATGACAAGGTATTTGAATGGAACAGGCTATAAAACATACAACTGGGCTAAATGAGGCTGCTCCTAGGTGGTAACTTGCCATAGAACAAGCCACTGAGCTGTTGTTCTATTCCTGGTAGAGTGCTTCTCTCTTCATTTGCAAATGTTTATGACCCTGGGGAGGTCTTCCTAAGGGTGATGGGGGAAACCCAGACGTGGGCTCCTTGCCCAATGTGCTTAGAGGAATATGGCTGCACCTAACCTGAGGAGGGCACATAGAAGGCCGAAACGATTGTCTGGGGTTGTCATGTTCCTTGTTCAGAGGAGATTTGTCTGGTATTTTGGGGCTGGACTGACCTTACTTGGTGGGATCAGACTGATATACTTCAGGAAATTTTTCCTCTGTGAAAAGCACAACTGGGCTAAAAGAGACTGCTCCTAGGTAGTAACCTGTCATAGAACAAGCTACTTAGTTGTTGTTCGTTCCTGGTAGAGTAGGCTGTACCATATTGCCGCTTTAAGAAAGAACACATATGAAAAATAACATATGTGAGGGTTCTTATACAAAACCATTTGTTTAAACAGCCCTGAAAACAGCCCTGACATATGTATTTTTCATATTTGTCCCTTTTTAAAGCGGCAATATGTCACCCTATGGAAGAGCCCTTCGATATGCAAATTTTAATGATCCTAAGATTAGATTGAGACTGAAATAATGTCATACAATATTAAAACATAAATATTTATTAGAAACATAATTAAAACATGGGAAAAGTAAAACTAAAATGCTAGCATCAAAAAATCTGGTTATATTGGGGAAGTCGCAGATTGACTAATACTAACCATCAAATTTTATGACCCTGTGGAGGTCTCCCTAAGGGTGATGGGGGAAACCAGGACATGGACTCCTTGCCCAGTATGCATGAGGAATATGGCGGCACCTCACTGACGATGCCCATAGAAGGCCAAAACGATTGTCTGGGGTTGTACTTCAGGAAAAGTTTTCTCTGTGAAACGCACAACTGGGCTAAAAAAGGCTGCTCCTAGGTGGTAACTCGCCATAGAACAAGCCACTGAGCTGTTGTTTGTTTTTGGTAGAACGTTTCTCTCTTCGTATGCATATAATACATACATACACATGTCTAAAAAAGTATATGTAGGTAAATATGCATATGCATATATGTGATATACATGTGTATTTACGTGTTTATACATAGATATATACACATATACATATATACACATGTATAAACAAATATACATATGTATATATACTTTGGAGCCCTTTTCAGTCAAATATCTTGAAAACATTAATAATCATTTATTTTTATATATATATATATATATATATATATATATATATATTATATTCCTCGTTTGCAAGAAGGCACTCACTGGTCTTAGTAAAAAACACACTTTTAATTCATATGTTTAAAAAGAAAATACATCCATAACGTTTCGATGTCGTTATGACATCTTTGTCAAATGTTCTGCTAACATCACCAATATAGGACAATCATGTTCCCAAAGTAGAAAATCGATTAGGGGTACATAGGGATAACGTAGGTTGCGGCGGTGTACGGGAGCGGAAGATTAGGGGTTAAAAATAATATGCAGGGGTCAGCGATAGCGGGGGCGGCAGATTAGGGGTTAATAAGTGTAAGGTTAGGGGTGTTTAGACTCGGGGTATATCATAGAGTGTTAGGTGCAGACGTAGGAAGTGTTTCCCCATAGGAAACAATGGGGCTGCGTTAGGAGCTGAACGCTGCTTTTTTGCAGGTGTTAGGTTTTTTTACAGCTCAAACAGCCCCATTGTTTCCTATGGGAGAATCGTGCACGAGCACGTTTTTGAGGCTGGCCGCGTCCGTAAGCCAACTCTGGTATCGAGAGTTGCATTTGCGGTTAAAAAATGCCTCTTACGCTCCTTTTTTTGGAGCCTAACGCAGCATTTATTTGAACTCTCGATACCAGAGTTAATTTTATGCTGCGGCCAGAAAAAAGCCTGCGGAGCGTTAACAGCCCATCTACCGCCAAACTCCAAATCTAGGCCTATATGTTTATTCCCCACAAAGGGGTTAAGCTGCCACAGCAGGAGATATATTGTGCTAGTCTTTATATTCTGCATCTAATTGACTCCGCTGTGTATCCTGCTCAGGAGCATCGGGGCATAGTGGATCTTGAACAGAACTTACATAGGGTAATTTGTGGAATACTAAAATACAATAATGAATTAAAGGGGCATAAAAAGGATATTACAATCAAAATGAACTTCAGGATTCTACATGTTTTTTAACCTAATCCTGCTACTTGGTAGAGAGTGATTGCCTGATCAGTGCAAGAGCTATTTTCTATATTTTCCTAAATGAGAAGATTAAAGGAGATAAGAAATACATTACTCAATAGTCTTTTCAAGGAGTATGTTCCTGGTCTGCAAAACAATGCAGGTTTTGTAAACAAAATTGTAGCTTAAATACTTGATACCTAAACAATTATTTTCATGCAGATAGTTTGCTTAATTGCTGAGATGTCATAGTATTGGTACAAATATTTTAATATTAGGGAAAAAAATTGCCATAAGTCTTCAAGGTCAAAGTCAAGTCATAGGGCTCTATTTAACCAAGCTCTGTATGGAGCTTAATAGCCCCTGTTTCTGGCGAGTCTTCAGACTCGCCAGAAACAGCAGTTATGAAGCAGCGGTCACAAAGACCGCTGCTCCATAACCTGTCCGCCTGCTCTGAGCAGGCGGACACACATCGCCACAATACAACCCGATCGAGTACGATCGGGTTGATTGACACACCCCTGTTGGTGGCCCATTGGCCGTGAGTCTGCAGGGGGCGGCATTGCACCAGCAGCTCTTGTGAGCTGCTGGTGCAATGCTGAATACGGCGAGCGTATTGCTCACCTTATTCAGCGAGGTCTGGCGGACCTGATCCGCACTGTTGGATCAGGCCCGCCAGACCTTGATAACTATAGGCCATAAGATCAAGTAACTGTTTCCTAAGTGCAAATTGATCAAGAAAGTTTTTCTTGGTATCTCTCAATCCTTTTGATTGTCCTATAAAACTGTTAGGTATAATATCAAATTCATTATGTTATTGTTCAAACAATGGTTCATATTAAAGGGTAATTAAAAATGCCTTCCTATTTTGTAAAATTATGCTTGTCCCACACTCCTTGCAAAAAGCATATTCTGTAATCTTATAATGCTAAGCTCTATTTTTCTGTAAAAGCTAAACTGTACCACATGAATGAGTTTAGATTAGGTATTCAAGTGACCAAGGACGATGAATAATATAAATCTTGTTTAATCTAATTCTAGTTACCTGGGATACCATTGCATCTGATAGATTATGTGCTATGCAAAAATAAAATATCCATTAGAAAAACAAAAAAAAATGAGTTTCTCTAGTGGGTTGGGATGGTAAAGTATATAAAAACCCATTAAAGCACTTTCCACTGCTTTTTAAAGGGATGCTAAACTGTCTGTTTCATTGCTGTACATTAAGCTGTGTCTTATACTTAATAGACATAATTGCAATATGTATTATTTATCTATTAATAATGGTACCTTTTATTTATTTTTTTCCTGGGAAAATGTTCTCCTCAAAATAATGGAAGTGGAGGACTGGGTTTAACATTTGAGAAACAATTGCAGCAAACAAGATCTTGTTAATCTGTTGTAAGATTTCTGATTTTTTTTTTTCATTACAAGGTGTTTACTGTCCCTGTGTATTACAAGTTGAAAATAAACATAACCGCACAAGCCCAAACTAAATTTGCGCTAGTCGGGTTAGCACGATTGAAGAACTTGCCTAAAGGGTTAGGGCTTAAATAAAGTTGCACCAAACACAGCATAATTACATTAAAATAAATGGTTACGCTCATATATACATTATCTGATAAAAAATTAATCATATTAATATTTTAAAAAGTTTAAAACGTTATAAGGATTAAAAGGTATATGGTACATGACAAGGTATTTGAATGGAACAGGCTATAAAACATACAACTGGGCTAAAAGAGGCTGCTCCTAGGTGGTAACTTGCCATAGAACAAGCCACTGAGCTGTTGTTCATTCCTGGT
Source organism: Bombina bombina (assembly GCF_027579735.1). Classification (NCBI taxonomy): domain Eukaryota; kingdom Metazoa; phylum Chordata; class Amphibia; order Anura; family Bombinatoridae; genus Bombina; species Bombina bombina. The sequence goes on along the minus strand of NC_069502.1, from coordinate 291,871,096 downwards.
AGAGTGCTTCTCTCTTCATTTGCAAATGTTTATGACCCTGGGGAGGTCTTCCTAAGGGTGATGGGGGAACCCAGACGTGGGCTCCTTGCCCAATGTGCTTAGAGGAATATGGCTGCACCTAACTGAGGAGGCACATAGAAGGCCGAAACGATTGTCTGGGGTTGTCATGTTCCTTGTTCAGAGGAGAATTGTCTGGTATTTTGGGGCTGGACTGACCTTACTTGGTGGGATCAGACTGATATACTTCAGGAAATTTTTCCTCTGTGAAAAGCACAACTGGGCTAAAAGAGACTGCTCCTAGGTAGTAACCTGTCATAGAACAAGCTACTTAGTTGTTGTTCGTTCCTGGTAGAGTAGGCTGACCATATTGCCGCTTTAAGAAAGAACACATATGAAAAATACATATGTGAGGGTTCTTATACAAAACCATTTGTTTAAACAGCCCTGAAAACAGCCCTGACATATGTATTTTTCATATTTGTCCCTTTTTAAAGCGGCAATATGGTCACCCTATGGAAGAGCCCTTCGTATGCAAATTTTAATGATCCTAAGATTAGATTGAGACTGAAATAATGTCATACAATATTAAAACATAAATATTTATTAGAACATAATTAAAACAATGGGAAAAGTAAAACTAAAATGCTAGCATCAAAAAAATCTGGTTATATTGGGGAAGTCGCAGATTGACTAATAATAACATCAAATTTTATGACCCTGTGGAGGTCTCCCTAAGGGTGATGGGGGAAACCAGACATGGACTCCTTGCCCAGTATGCATAGAGGAATATGGCGGCACCTCACTGACGAGGCCCATAGAAGGCCAAAACGATTGTCTGGGGTTGTACTTCAGAAAAGTTTTCCTCTGTGAAACGCACAACTGGGCTAAAAAAAGGCTGCTCCTAGGTGGTAACTCGCCATAGAACAAGCCACTGAGCTGTTGTTTGTTTTTGGTAGAACGTTTCTCTCTTCGTATGCATATAATACATACATACACATGTCTAAAAAAGTATATGTAGGTAAATATGCATATGCATATATGTGTATACATGTGTATTTACGTGTTTATACATAGATATATACACATATACATATATACACATGTATAAACAAATATACATATGTATATATACTTTGGAGCCCTTTTCAGTCAAATACTTGAAAACATTAATAATCATTTATTTTTATATATATATATATATATATATATATATATATATATTCCTCGTTTGCAAGAAGGCACTCACTGGTCTTAGTAAAAAACAACTTTTAATTCATATGTTTAAAAAGAAAATACATCCATAACGTTTCGATGTCGTTATGACATCTTTGTCAAATGTTCTGCTAACATCACCAATATAGGACAATCATGTTCCCAAAGTAGAAAATCGATTTTCTACTTTGGGAACATGATTGTCCTATATTGGTGATGTTAGCAGAACATTTGACAAAGATGTCATAACGACATCGAAACGTTATGGATGTATTTGCTTTTTAAACATATGAATTAAAAGTTGTTTTTTACTAAGACCAGTGAGTGCCTTCTTGCAAGCGAGGAATAGATACAATTTATGTGAAGTGCACCCTGGCAGTTGTGGTAATGTAAGACTGTGCTTATCTCTTTTTGGAGGATATATATATATATATAAATATATATATATATATATATCTGTATAAACCTATACCTATATATATTCATTATATATAAAGGTATAGAAATATATTTTACAAAAAAACATCAAGTATATATAAAAATATCTATTTAAAAATATATAGAACATTTTCTTCTATGTGAAAAAAAATGAAATGTAAAATATGCATAACTACCTTCGGGTATAGCACATTTGGTTAAACGCAGTCAGTTAGCGTGCAAACTGTATATATTTTCATATTTTACATTTGCACTCTACGTTGAAGTCTATGGGAAGAAGAATTTAGCGTGGTCACGATATCCGAAGTCTAACGGTTAGCACGTGTCGGCTTTTGTTTGCACAACTTGTAATACGAGCACTAACCATGGTAAAAGATTACTTCTGGTGGTGTTTGCATGTAAGCGAAAGGGCTAAATAGTGCTGCTTGTATCTTGCACATTTAATTTATTGATTAAGGAAATGAGTGGCTATTTATATTGTATGTTTGGCAGTTACTGTGTTGATTGTTTTAATTTAAATGTATAGTTTTGTTGCCATACAAAAAAATACAAATGACAAAGGAAATAGACTTGTTTTCAAGATACTGCAGATCTTGTAGCTACTATAGTGATTGCATATGACTAGAGAGTACAGTATATTTCTGAACTAGGTTAAAGTCAGATAACTTCAAGTCAGTGAACCTGAAATCAGAAATGAGGAAAAATGGAAACACTGGAAAATAGTGTTGAATTGTTGAAGTCTATTAAGATACAACACAGTTTCTGCTTTCTACGTGGAGATCATGTCAAACAAATGTAAGTGATTCCATTGAATAGATAAATAATATAATACAGCAATGGTATAGCTGTACATATATATCGCTGATATGGATTTTCAAAAGACCTTTGACACTGTCCCACAGAGTAGACTGATTTTCAATTTGCAATGCTTGGAATTGGGCTGTAAAGTTGTTGAATAGATTTTTGAAGACTATGCAACACAGGATTGTGATATAGAAAACACTTTACAGCATTCCCTTGAATTTATTAAACATAATATTTATTTAAGAGATTTTAAAGTCAAAATGTTATTTCCCCATAAAATATTTTGTTTAAAAAAAGTTTTGCAGTGCACTTTTCTTATTATTTTGCACATAATTTATCAATGAAAAAGCTACAGGATTTAGCGGTTTAACCCTGCAATATTCTACATAGTCATTGGCATGGATACAATAAAACTCATTAGTGAAACTAGTATCGTGTGTAGAATAAGCTTGCCTAAAATTTACCACTTGAAAATTGTAAAATTAAAGGGATATTACACAGTAAATACGTGCTATCCCTAATGATGTATTCAAATAATAAATTAGCCTTAGAATGGTATGTAGATGTGTTTTTTTTTATTATTTTTGTTGTTTAAATATTGAAAATATATTTGTAAAGGCTTATGGCTAGATTACGACTTGTGCGTTAGGCTGAAAAAGCAGCGTTAACAGGTCCTAACGCTGCTTTTTCCCTACCGCTTCTATTACGAGTCTTGCAGGTTTAGGGGCACTGCACACTTTTTTGGCCTTACCGCAAAACGACTTACGTAAACTTCGTAAAGTCTTTTTTCTATGGGACTTCCATAACGCCGGTATTACGAGTCTGTCCTGGAAGGCCAAAAACTGAGCGGTACACCCTACCCTTTCAAGAGTCCTAACGCATTTTAAAGTCAGTAGTTATGAGTTTTATGGTACAACGCCGTAACATAAAACTCATAACTAAAGTGCTAAAACGTACACTAACACCCATAAACTACCTATTAACCCCTAAACCGAGGCCCTCCCACATCGCAAACACTATAATAAAATTTTTGACCCCTAATCTGCCGCTCCGGACACCGCCGCCACCTACATTATATTTATGAACCCCTAATCTGCTGCCCCCAACATCGCCGACACCTACATTATACTTATTAACCTCTAATCTGCCGTCCCCAATGTCGCCGCCACCTACCTACACTTATTAAGCCCTAATCTGACGCCCCCAACATCGTCGCCACTATAATAAACATATTAACCCCTAAACAGCCACACTCCCGCCTCGCAAACATTAGTTAAATATTATTAACCCCTAATCTGCTGTCCCTAACATTGACTCCACCTACCTACATTTAATAACCCCTAATCTTCCGCCCACAACGTTGCAGCCACTATATTAAAGTTATTAACCCCTAAATCTAAGTCTAACCCTAACACCCCCTAACTTAAATATAATTTTAAAAAGTCTAAATAAAATTCCTATCATTAACTGAATTATTCCTATTTAAAACTAAATACTTACCTATTAAATAAACCCTACGCTAGCTACAATATAACTAATAGTTACATTGTAGCTAGCTTAGGTTTTATTTTTATTTCACAGGCAAGTTTGTATTTATTTTAACTAGGTAGAATAGTTATTAAATAGTTATTAACTATTTAATAACTACCTAGCTAAAATAAATGCAAAAGTACCTGTAACATAAAACCTAACTTACTGTAAGTTACACTAACACCTAACACTACACTATAATTAAATAAATGAACTAAATTAACAACAATTAAATCAATTAAATTAAATTACAAAAAAACCCCACTAAATTACAGAAAATAATAAACAAATTACAAGATATTTAAACTAATTACACCTAATCTAATAGCCCTATCAAAATGAAAACAAGTCCCCCAAAATAAAAAAAAACCCTAGCCTAAACTAAACTACAATAGCCCTTAAAAGGGCCTTTTGCGGGGCATTACCCCAAAGTAATCAGCTCTTTTACCTGAAAAGAAAAATACAAACAACCCCCCCAACAGTAAATCCCACCACATACACAACCAACCCCGCAAATAAAATACTAACTAAAAAAAAACTAAGCTCTCCATTGCCCTGAAAAGGGCATTTGGATGGGCATTGCCCTTAAAAAAATCCGGAGCCCTTAAAAGCCCAAAGTCCCTAAACTAAAAATAAAACCCACCCAATACACCCTTAAAAAAACCTAACACTAACTAAAGATCGACTTACCGGGAAAAGTCTTCATCCAAGCGGTCCTCAACGAAGCCAGGAGAAGTCTTCATTCAAGCCGGGCAAAGTGGCCCTCCAGACGGTCAGAAGTCTTCATCCAGATGGCATCTTCTATGTTCATCCATCCAGCGTGGAGCAGGTCCATCTTCAAGACATCCGGCATGGAGCATCCTCTTCCAACGAAGTCTTCTTACTAAATGAAGTCATCCAAGATGGCGTCCCTTAGATTCCGATTGGCTGATAGAATTCAGCCAATCGGAATTAAGGTAAAAAAAATCATATTGGCTGATGCAATAACTATTCTACCTAGTTAAAATAAATACAAACTTGCCTGTAAAATAAAAATAAACCCTAAGATAGCTACAATGTAACTATTAGTTATATTGTAGCTAGCTTAGGGTTTATTTTATAGGTAAGTATGTAGTTTTAAATAGGAATAATTTAGTTAAATTTAGACTTATTTAAATTATATTTAAGTTAGGGGGTGTTAGGGTTAGGGCTTAATCACTTTAATATAGTGGGGGCGACGTTGGGGGCGGCAGATTAGGGGTTAATAATGGTAGGTAGGTGTTGTCGATGTTAGCGACGGCAGATTAGGGGTTAATAATATTTAACTAATGTTTGCGCGGCGGGAGTGCTAGCTTAGGGTTTATTTTATAGGTAAGTATTTAGTTTTAAATAGGAATAATTTAGTTAATGATAGGAATTTTATTTAGACTTATTTAAATTATATTTAAGTTAGGGGGTGTTAGGGTTAGGGGTTAATCACTTTATTATAGTGGCGGTGACATTGGGGGTGACAGATTAGGGGTTAATAAATATAATGTAGGTGTCTGCGATGTTGGGGGCAGCAGATTAGGGGTTCATAAGTATAATGTAGGTGGCGGCAGTATCCGTAGTGGCAGATTAGTGGTTAATAAGAATAATGTAGGTGTCGGCGATGTCAGGACAGCAGATTAGGGGTTAATAAGTGTAAGATTAGGGGTGTTTAGACTCGGAGTTCATGTTAGGGTGTTAGGTGTAGACATAAAATGTATTTCCCCATAGGAATCAATGGGGCTGTGTTAAGGGGAAATCGTGCACAAGCATGTATGACCAGCTCACCGCTGACTTAAGCAGTGCTGGTATTGAAGTGTGGTAATGAGCAAAATTTTGCTCAACGCTCACTTCTTGCCTTTTAACGATGGGTTTCTGAAAACTCATAATACCAGCGCTGCAGGTAAGTGAGCGGTGAGGGAAAACTGCTTGTTAGCACCGCATAGCCTCTAACGCAAGACTCGTAATCTAGGTGATAGTTTTTATAAAGTAATTTAATTTCTATAAAGTAACGGGTGCTGCTATGTTTGAACTAGTTTTCTATTTATCTCAGTTTGTGCAAATAAGGCTTTGTGGAAACCCTTTTATATAATTCTACTTTCCCCCCAGCCTTGTATGGACAGCCTCTTGTATTGCCTGTTTTGGACTCCATTTAACAAGCAGCCACAGCTGTTTTGGAGCCCCAGCATTTCAGTTTAGCTCACCAAATTGTGCAATGTAAACTGAGGGCAGTGTATTGCTGCCCACTTGCTGCAAGGCTGAGCACACGAGGTTCAAGACCATGAACCTCATCCGCCCAGTCTTTGATAAATGGAGCCCTTTATATCTGTCCCTAATTGTCCACATGCTGAGCCAAGGTGAAGGCTAAACATATTTCCCATCTCCCCAGGCCAGAACACTCTGGAACTTCTATGTCCATCATTTGAAGACACATTATGCTATATCCAATGAGATTACTTTACCATAACAAAATAGATTTGCAAATATTTTCCAATCACAAACATTTACACAAACCACTTTGTCTGATGTGCAATATAATAAGTACTGGTACATCACACATCTACTGCCCACTAATGTAGCACTGGAAAAGATTGGTCAAACAATGTTCAATGAATTTGGAATATGATCTTGCTTTTACGACAGGCTCCTTAAAAACTTCACAAGTGTTTATTAAGCATTAGTCATTGATTGATCAGTGCAAGAGCTCTAATTGAAAAACATAATGAGATATGATATTTTATCAACTTTTCTTTGGCCAAATACTATGCCTTAGGAATGCAACCCAAGAAAAAGTTTGCAAACAAAATGACAATTTTGAAACCGTTAACAACTATTATTTTGCATGTAATTACTGATATATTATATGCACAAAATATGTTAATAGTCCTTAAACACCTGAAACAAGTATACCATTGCTTATATAAATTAAAAGAGCTGTAACTATGTTATAATTTTAGAGAAGACCGCAAAGACAAGTGTGTCCAAACCAATAGTATCCTTTAAGCAAAATAATTTGGTGTGACACAAAAATAAAACATATTTTCTAAACATCAATATTACAAATGTTTTAACTGATTAATTTCCATTGAAGCTAAATTCATTACATGTACTTCAACTAATGTAGGTAGTATCCTTTCAAACAGTGCTGCCCAGTTTATTGAACTTCGAACCTTTGTACAGGACTCCACAGATGTTATTAAAAAATTGGATGGGATAACTATATCTGAGAATACGCTCTTAGTTTCCTTAGACGTAGAATCGTTATACTCCTCTATCCCTCATTCTGTAGGTGTAAAAGTATGTAAATCATTTTTGGAAACTAGAGGTTTGGGCTATTCAAAACATACTCAATTTATAACTGACCTTCTTGAATTTGCTTTAACCAATAATATTTTCCTGTTTAATGTAAGGTATTTCAGACAGAAACGTGGTACTGCCATGGGGGCCACATGTGCACCAACCTATGCTTGTCTCCACCTTGGGTGGTGGGAAAATAACATCGTGTTTGGTGAACATATGAGTTGGGTTGATGCACATGTGGCCCTTTGGATCCGGTATGTGGATGATATACTCATCCTTTGGGATGAAACTGAACATGAATTATTACAGTTTATATCAATTCTTAACCAGAATCAATTGAATATTTTTCTTACTTGTAACTATAGTGTCAATAAAATCAGTTTTCTGGATCTCCTTGTTTCGTGTAAAGATAATATGATTACAACTAAAGTATACCGCAAACCCACAGCCTCCAATAGCCTTTTGCTGGGATCTAGTCATCATCCTGAGAGTTTAAAGAAAAGTATTCCCTACGGCCAGTTTTTAAAATTGCGCAGAATATGCACAGATGAACATACCTTCAGCAAACAGGCTATTGAGATATCTGAAAGATTCTTTGCTAGAGGGTACTCAAAGAGGGGCGTAAAAAGAGCACTCTTTAGAGCTAAAAATACCAATAGGAGAGACCTTCTTTTCAAAAACAAAGAAGTAAAAAGTGATGTTGCAGCTACCAAAATTAGATTTATTACTAAATTTAATTCACACTGGGGAAAGGTTAAAAGTATACTACAAAATAATTTTCATCTCCTCTCACTGGATCCTGTGTTACAGGAATATGTTGGGGATTGCTCTCCCTGCAATCATTGTGTATGCTGTGAATTTGTTAAAAAGACCAAAACCTTTGCAAGTAATACCATGAAAATGTACCAAATTAACTCATTCATTAATTGTTCAACCACAGGGTTTATATATCTGCTGTCATGTTCGTGCCCCCTCTTTTATGTAGGGAAAGCCTACAGAGAATTTCGATCTCGCATCACGGAGCATCGTGACGATATCAAAGATTTTAATATCGATAGTCCCATAGCGAGACATTTCGCTCAGTACCATCAATCAAAAACAGAATGTCTTAGATTTATTGGGATTGAATGAGTTAAACCCAGTAAAAGAGGTGGTAACATAGACACAATATTATTACAAAAAGAAACCCGGTGGATGTACTGTTTAAATACTCTGTCACCTAATGGGTTAAATGAGAAGATGGAGTTCGCCTCCTTTTTGAACTGACACTTTTCCTTCTTTAATTATGAACTAGGCATTTTGTTATGTTTGGAGATATTGACAGTCTGTGAAAAAATTGCTTGTTGCATGAAATGACCAAAAAGTAAAAAATAGATTTTTAAAAATAAAAATGTAATTATATAGTCACTATATATCACATTGTTCCTGTTTGCTTTAGAATACTAAAGTATGGAATTAAGAATCCTGTGTGAATGTTGTGGTTTTTAAGTATGTATTGAATTTTCTGACATCGTAGCAATCAGCAGTTTTTTTTAAATAACTGACATGTTAGTCTGTGTAGTTTTGAGCCAATTGAAAGCCTGCATTGAATTGTGAACATACGGGCCCTCTATGACGGATGAGAGTCTAAAATCAGGTGATCTTTTTGTGGCCAATAAAAACAGCTGTTTAGCTAAGTGACTTCAGAACCCGGAACAAGCTCCGAGCGACCACAAGAGCGGAGCGAAACGCGCACAGGGACGCGTTGGTCGGTCGCTACCATACACTTCACTCCTTTGGGGAACCCCGCTTCACAGTGCTGATTCCTTGCAACCAGTCATATGGTGTCCGTTGATGAAACTCAATATGCTGATAAGTATTTGTATTGCCTGATGCATCCTACACACCGCCAGATGCCGTTGCTATATAATCAATTACAGCACTTGTGACACTTTATCTGCTTATGCAACTCTTAAACCCTTGTTACCTGTTTGGTGTCCTGGTACACTTGCATAAGGGCAATCTGTTGGAAAGCTTATAACCAGTATTGTGCCTCATGAACATTTATTCACAGAGTAACTTGGAATGTTTTTGGAAATTCACATTATATGATGTACTACAGGCTGAATGTGCAGCTCTACTGAACACTAATCTGCTTTCAGCTGCTATGCTTAAGCTTTAACATCTTTCTGCTTGGCTCATTTTCTGCTTTTTTTGCAGTTTCAGGATTATTACTTGTGGTGCACCACTGTTCTGTACTCATATATTCTGCTGAAATTTTTGGGGGACCCCCTTGGTGTGTTTGTGTGTGTGTATATATGAATGAATGATTTTACATTATTGTATTTTGCTCTTGACGAATCCAATATATAAAATATTTTGCATTCACTCTAATGTTTCTTTGCTGAATTATTTTCATTTTCGAATTGAATTCTTATATGTGCTATTACCCTAGACTTTTAGATTGCATTCATTTGGTGTAATCTACTTTCTATTTACCTCTGATGTATATATTATAGATCTTGGGTTGTATTTTTGTAAACTTACATGCAAGAGGGCCAAATGAATTCAACTGTATAAGGCAATCATATGAAGTGGTCCTCCAGAGGGGCAGAATTCTTCATCCGATCCGGCCAGAACAGGACCTCCAGATGGGCAGAAGGCTTCATCCAGGCGGCATCTTCTATCTTCATCCATCCAGAGCGGAGCGGGTGCATCTTGAAGCCAGCCGACGCGGAGCATCCTCTTCTTCCGACAACTCCCGACGAATGAAGGTTCCTTTAAATGACGTCATCCAAGATGGCATCCCTTGAATTCTGATTGGCTGATAGGATTCTATCAGCCAATCGGAATAAAGGTAGGAAAAATCCTACTGGCTGATTGGATCAGCCAATAGAATGCCAGCTCAATCTTATTGGCTGATTGAAGAGGATGCTCTGCGTCGGCTGGCTTCAAGAGGGACCCGCTCCGGATGGATGAAGATAGAAGATGCCACCTTGATGAAGCCTTCTTCCCATCTGGAGGTCCTCTTCTGGCCGGATTGGATGAAGACTTCTGCCCCTCTGGAGGACCACTTGTGCCCGGCTGGGTGAAGATGGCTCAAGGTAGGGTGATCTTCAAGGGGGTAGTGTTAGGTTTTATTAAGGGGGGATTGGGTAGGTTTTAGAGTAGGGTTGGGTGTGTGGGTGGTGGGTTTTAATGTGGGGGGTATTGTATTTTTTTTTTACAGGTAAAAGAGCTGATTACTTTGGGGCAATGCTCTGCGAAAAGCTCTTTTAAGGGCTATTTGTAATTTAGTATAGGGTAGGGAATTTTATTATTTTGGAAGGGCTTTTTTATTTTATTAGGGGGATTAGATTAGGTGTAATTAGTTTAAAATTCTGTAATTTAGTGGGGGGGTTTTGTACTTTAGTTTTTTAATTTAATTGTAGTTAATTGTAGTTAGTTTAGGTAATTTATTTAATGATAGTGTAGTGTTAGGTGTAATTGTAATTTAGTTTAGGATTTATTTTACAGGTAAATTTGTACTTATTTTAACTAGGTAGTTATTAATTAGTTAATAACTATTTAATAACTATTGTACCTAGTTAAAATAAGTACAAAGTTGCCTGTAAAATAAAAAAAAAACCCTAAGGTAGATACAATGTAACTATTAGTTATATTGTAGCTAGCTTAGGGTTTATTTTATAGGTAAGTATTTAGTTTTAAATAGGATTAATTTATTTAATTGTAGTAATTTTATTTCATTTTATTTAAATTATATTTAAGTTATGGGGTGTTAGACTTAGGTTTAGACTTAGGTTTAGGGGTTAATAAATTTAATATAGTAGCGGCGACGATGGGGGCAGCAGATTAGGGGTTAATAAGTGTAGGTAGGTGGCGGCGACATTGGGGGGGCAGATTAAAATGTAGGTGTCAGCGATGTTGGGGGCAGCAGATTAGGGGTTCATAGGGATAATGTAAGTGGCGGCGGTGTCCGGAGCGGCAGATTAGGTGTTAAAAATATAATGCAGGTGTGGGCGATGTCGGGGCGGTGGATTAGGGGTTAATAAGTGTAAGATTAGGGGTGTTTAGACTCAGGGTTCATGTTAGGGTGTTAGGCGTAGACATAAATTTTATTTCCCCGTAGGAATCAATGGGGCTGTGTTAGAAGCTGAACGCTGCATTTTTGCAGTTGTTAGGTTTTTTTCCAGCTGAATCTGCCCCATTGTTTACTATGGGGAAATCGTGCACGAGCACGTTTTTCCAGCTCACCGCTACCGTAAGCAACACTGGTATTGAGGTGAGATGTGGAGCTAAATTTTGCTCTACGCTCACCTTTTTGAGGCTAACACCGGGTTTAAAAAAATTGCGCGCAATGGAAAGAATGCACGTATTACATATTTGAATGTAAACGTGAGAGCAAAATCACTTTTTTACACTTGTTAGGTTAGCGTAACTGAAAACCTCATGTAGAAGGTAGTGTATTAAAAAAAAAATTGTAAAAAACACAACACAAATAGATTGAAAATTACAGTTACACTCATTCAGAAACTATCTGTAAAGAATTATTCATAGAAATATTTGAAAAAAAAGTTATAAGGGTTAAAAAGTATATGGTAAACGATAAGGTGTTTGACTGCAAAGGGCTATAATGTATATATACATAAATATACATGTCTAAATATGTATATGTTTGTATATATATATATATATATATATATATATACTGTATGTATATATACTGTATATAAATATATATATATATATATATATATATATACATGTGTATTTATGTTGTATTTGTGTGTTTTACTGTATATTTACTGTACATATTTAACTTTCCAATATTCTTCACTTACAGGAATATGTTATTTTTATTGTAAATATATATTTCTATGTATATCTGTAAATACCTATACCTATTCCTATAGATATATAGGTATAGATATCTATTTTCATTAACATTATCATATATATATTGAGAAATATATATTTAATAAATAATAAAAAAAAATATATGTGAAAACCATAGAAATGTAAACTATGCGTAACACACTTCATGTTTCGCACTTTAGATCTAATGTGGTATCGAGTTAGCGCATATGAAGAATTAGCAATCTTATAGCACATTCTTGAAATACAGTATTATATATAAAATAATAATACTAATAATTATTAAAAATTATTATACATACTGTAAAAAAATATAGATAATCCACTTTAAGTTACTAATTCTTCATGTGCGATAACCCGGCACCGCATTAGACCTGAAGCGTGAAACACGAAGTGTGTTATGCATATTTTACATTCCTATGTTCTTAACATAGAACAAAATTTATTTTTTATTAATATATATATATCTATCTATCTATCTATCTATCTATCTATATATATATATATATATATATATATATATATATATATAATAATGTATAAGCTTACTTCTACCGACATTTACGTTAAAGCGAAAACGCTAAATAGAGTTTTTACACAATCATCCAGCTTTGAATTACTGTAACAACATTACAAAAAGATAAGAAATAGATGTTCATTATATTGATTGAGGGCCACAAAAACATCCTGAAGGGCAACATGCAGCCCGAATGCCATCCTGCCGTAGAACCCTGAAGTCAAACTTTATTTTTGATTGAAAGCAAAACATCCAAGTGATGGCAGGTCCATAGTACTATGTGTTAAGTTAGCAAAGAACACCATATGGCATAAAATGTGGAATTGAAAAATTCTGCACTGTAAATAAAGCACAAAATGATATAGATGGTGAAAAGCAGTTAGTGTTACTAGCAGTCTCACACTTAGTTTCAATATGTTTACACCAAGAACAAAGTCAGAGCATTCACACCCCTTCCATTGCTAAGTACGTGAGAAGTTTAAATTGCTGATCTCTTCAGTGGTGACACCTGTTACTCATTTATATTCCAGTCCATGATCTGCAATATCTCTTCTTCCTGCGGAGAGAGGTGAGAAAGAATGGCACAATGAACAGGGATATTACAATTTCTCACACTTATGTAAAAGCTGAGTTTAGGGAGTGGCATTAGGCAGCAGTATGGGATAATAATAATGTTTTACTTAAAATAATTTAAATCTGTTTATGTGTCTTTTTATTTAAATGATTTTCAAAATATTGTTGACTATAGAATATAATTATAGCTCTATTATTTGTTCCAAGAAAAAAATATAAAGTATATGGAACTAAAAGGGAACAGCGACAGAAAGTTTATGAGACACTTAACTCAGCACACAATTTAGCAAATACTGCAAAATACTATGGCATTGCCCTTTGTAAATCAGTTAATACTAATGAAGCTTTAAATGCAGTACCATGTGTGTTATTTGTTTATATATATATATACTTTTTATAACTCGTTGTTGCCCAGGTAAAAAAAAAATCAATAATTATTAGATAATTAAATATAATTTCTTGTTTTATGTTGATGCCACAAAGAAGGAAGTAAGTTATTAAACTCAAATAATGTTATATTTGGTTTACAACCTTTATTGGATTTAAAATATAATAATAGAGAATAAAACAAACCTAAAGCTAATTAATGTGTCCCTTTCATTATTGTTTGTTTCCATTCCAAACCCACCACACAGAAGAAACCATAATAGGATGTTCAACGATGACCAGGGGAAAACGGGTGTCCTATAAAAATACATTTTCTTCTGTATACACAAGACAAGAACCATTATGAGATACATTTTAGTAGAATACAATTTATAACATTTACCAATAACTGAATTGAATCTAGGTGACAGAAGAGGCCAGATACAATATGCCCAATGGTTTTAAGGGAATTTAACTCTAACTTAGCCAATACTATTGATTTTTCAAGACTCAATGGAACAGATAAGTTCTGAAAGCGTGGCCGATATAGACAATATAACTTGTCCGTGCTAAAATAAGCACACAACTTTGATATTACAAGTCCATGGTATAGCTCGTTAACCAGGGAAGGGTTATTGCAGCTGACTTTGCTGAAACACAGCCTATACTTTCAATGGATAATGCAAATGTGCTAATTTGCTCTGCGCAACATGAGAACTGAAGTAAACTGTTTAGGTTAAAAAAAAAATAAACACATAAAAACACATTTTAAAAAAAGTATTATTTTATATATATATATATATATATATATATAAACACATAAATATATTTATATATATATATATTTACAGGGGGTTTTTTTGCAAAAGAAAAGGTGCTAGTGTTCTATTTGCTTCTTTGTCAGAATCTGCTACCTCTGACTGCGCATGCTCTGTATGATGTAATCGCACTCCACATATGTTAAATAGCAATGTGTGGAATGCGATTATGTAAATCAGCTGCATGCGTATTTAGAGATAGCAGATTCTGAGGAAGTTGTGTCGGATTTCGCTGCCACTATGAGACGCGCGCATGCGCTGTTGTAATTGAATACTGTCAAATAAAATACTGACAAATTAAAAGTGCATATAATATATATATATATATATATATATATATATATATATATATATATATATATATATATAATCTATACAGTCCAGGTGTGTGCACTCTCACCATCCGTCCACAACTGCCAGGGTGCTATAAAACTCAGTGATACTATTTTGAAATAAGCACTCACTGAACTTCAGCCGACTGTGACAACAAGTGTATTCTTGAATGTGACATTTCGGGACACAAACGGTCCCTTCCTCTGACAAACAACAAGTGAACAAACCAAGCCTTTTATAAATCTTTGTGACCCTCCCACTACAATTTAGCCAATCTGAGCTGTCCTAGTGCATATTCAATTAGTGACATCATCTGCTTGATTTATACACATCGTTAAGTGTTAAAAAATCATCAAATATTGTGAAATTCGCAATGTGAACAGATGTATAGTGAAAAAATAATATAATCAAGATAGTCATCAGGGTTGATCAGCCTTGATCCCATATCAGCAGTTTTATTAAAAGAGTTAAGGGAAGTGTAAACAAACTTAGTGAGCAACCATTAGGGAGCTGACAACCTTGTCACACCCCTCCATATTACGACATGAGATCACGTAAAAATATCATTCACATTATATTCTAATACCCATCCTGTTAATCCTATAGAAATGTGTGCTCACGGTTATAACATCTGGCAGCCAAATCAACTGCCAATAGACCCAAAAGAGCATTAGATTACAACTGTACAACAGGGGGTGTGTCGCTTGTGTTCATCTCTCCCTCCATAGTACTGCCCATACTGGGCGTATAGAAAGTATCACAAGAAATTGTGCTTACACGAACCGACCGTCATCATTACATTTAAACAAACCTGTCATCGATATATATAAACATTAGCCCCTCTGATTGTATTATCAGGAGTTAACATCCTCATTATCATATAGCAGCCGTATTCGCTGCTTGCAAAGTTCAGAGAGCATTATGTAGCAAACGTACAGTTGGTCACCCAGCACCGCCTCATCTGGGTATGTAGAAAATATCATAATAGCCCATGTTCATCATCCTGCAAATAAGAGTTATTATTATTGGGAACCAAACATCCTCATAAATTCTAAGTACAAACTGAGTGTAAATATATATATATTTAAAAATAAAAATAAAACTTCTTCTATATAAAGATCATAGGATTTTAAAGTGTGTGTGTGATTACTGTTATTTTTTATTTTTTTTAATAGCCCAACCCATAAAAGTTTATGGGGATAAGAAGTTAGTGTCGGGTCGCAGTATCTGAAATTCTGAAGTAAGAGCGCATGAGTTTTTAGCTCGTGCACTTACTTTTTACTTTCAAACTGTAATATATTCGGTTTAGATTATTTTTTACTTTGAGCACAGTGAGTCAGTTAATGTGACATACATAAATCATGCAAACATTGTTGCTACAGTGCCACCCAAGAGAAATGCGTAAACCACTAATTGCATGGGTTTTTTCAAGCACAGTGAGATGTGAAACGCACATAGGGGGCTGCTATAACATCATTCTAAGAGGACTTTAGAGAGATCAAGATTCTACTGAACCTTTGCTTTGATGAGCCGAGTCTGGGAACTTCAAGTCTGGGCCTTAAAGTGCAGCGAGGAAATGGCTGCTGTTACATCTCGCCACATGTGGATCCGTATATACCAAGTCAAGCTATGCAGTAACTGACTTATGGAGCAAAGAGCAGTGAAGCGGGCTACAAAGTGAGCCATGAGTAACCAGCAATGTATGTATAAGAACCATAGAGAAGCATCTACTCCATGAGTACAAGTAGTGGTGTTATCCACATTGAATCTAACAGATATTCTCGATTAACTTTTTAATAAACTTGGGTTGGTAAAGTTATCAGTACAGAAGTGTGAGTGAGTGTACTACATGTCCTTGGACTATTTCATTTTATTCATGGAAGTAACTGTGTTCCCTGTATGCCTTTTTATATCTGCTGTTGTCAGAATATATGGAATTTATCTACTCCAGAAGGATATCAATAGGATGCTCCAAGAAATCTTTGGCCTAACATTGTAATCTACAAAGGACAAAATAGATAGAAAAATGTGAACTTTTTTGGATGGCTTTCCCCTTCCCCATTTTATGTATTTAATGGTTTTCATAAATGACTAGTTAGCTGGTCCCATATGGACCCTTTGATGTAGGAAAAACTGATGGAAATGGTAGTCATATCAAAGACCCTATTGGGCCCAATGACACTTAGTAGAATTGAAAATATAATAGTAAATATAAACTTATATTAAGTTCAAAATAGTTTTTCAGCGGGTAAGCACCGCTTGAAGTGATGTGGTCACTTATGAACCTTAGTACTGTTACGCAGATATTATCTGATATAGGAACATACAACAAAATATCCTTTAATGTGATATTCTTATGGATTAGTCTTATGTAAAAAGATTATAAGGTTTAGAAAGAAACTTGGGTAAAACTCCTGCAGAATCTAGACCTCTGGGGGAGGTTACATAAGGCCCGAACAAACGCATTGTAGTATGTACATATGACATAGTAAGCCATAGGATCCTGTGGCCTGTTTAAAATGAGATGTGTTAGTGGATGTGTTAGCACTAGTGTGTAAAAGTATGAATGAACATATGCATATACACAGATACGCATATACTCAATTCAAAGATATACTGCTTGTATTCCCTATTCTGATGCAATATGTAGGGCAACTTATTAGATAGGGACTAAACAAAATATAAGGTAACTCATGTAGTCAGTCCCCTATAGAAATATGTAGATATAGTGCGAAATGAGCTTATAATTTGGATTTATAGCAGAGGTCACCTAGCAACTTGCCAAGCAACCACAGAAGTGTTAAGTTAGGGCTTAAAGGGACAGTTAACACCAGAATTTTTGTTGTTTTAAAAGATAGATAATCCCTTAATTACCCGTTCCCCAGTTTTGCATAACCAACATAGTTATAATTATACACGTTTTACCTCTGTAATTGTCTTGAATCTAAGCCTCAGCAGACTGTGCCCTTAATTCAGTTCTTTTGACAGACTTGCATTTTAGTCAATCAGAGCTGTCTCCATGGTAAATTCACGTGCATGAGCTCAATGTTATCTATATGAAACACGTGAAATAATGCCCTCTAGTGGTGAAAAACTATCAAAATGCATTTAGATTAGAGAAGGCCTTCAAGGTCTAAGAAATTAGCATATGAACCTCCTAGGTTTAGCTTTCAACTAAGAATGCCAAGAGTACAAAGCAAAATTGGTGATAAAAGTAAATTGGAAAGTTGTTTAAAATTACATGCCCTATTTGAAACATGAAAGTTTTTTTTGGACTTGACTGTCTCTTTAAATTTCCTAGTCTGGTTGGATATAAGTTATTGTATCTTATTCCTTATAAGGAGAGTACAACACAGTTATATATACAGCTCCGGCTCTTATGAAGTACCAGTGGTCAATACATTTATTTGTTTAGGTGCTCACCAGGTTGCAAAGCCATCCAAGCCTTTAAATCATGCTCACAGGGAGGGGATAATTGAATGAATAAAGACTTGTACTCACAACAGCCAGGAGGCCTATAGTTAGACAAGATAAACTCCGGTTAGTGTTATATAAGGATTTGACCATGTGAGTTTATAGGCAAATGTAGTTCATCTAGAGTACACCACAAACAAACGCTATGTAGTGAGATTAGCCTAGATATGGATACGTACGTTGAGGCCTAAGTAGCTTAACTAGCTCACTAATTGTTTTAACGTCATTACCATACTTGATGACACCTGAACATAAAGGAGGCTAGGTTTTCTGGAAGGAATAAAGCCCCTATCTATGTGCTTTTTCCAGTGGCGCATTTAGGTTTTGTACTGCCCTAGGCACTCAAAATTCTGCTGCCCCATCCCCCAGGTTTTAGTCTTTTTTTAGCCATAATATTTGTTTGGTAAGTGTGTAACTTTTTTTTTTTTGTATGTCTTTTTAAGTAGTAGGGTTTGCATTCACTCAGGTGGGTTGATTTAAAACTAAATGCATATGCAGAGTGACTCATATATATATATATATATATATATATATATATATATATATATACTGTAGTATTAAATAAATACTTCATACTACTCAACTAACAATAATTTATTTTTGGTGAAAGGATTTAAGAGTTCACAGTCTCTATCTGTATTCCCCACACATTGGAATAAAAGTAAATATACTCATTTATTGATAATAAAGCTAAAGATGCAATCCAAGAAGGCTTTTTATTATTATTAAATATTACATCCCTAGGTTGCTAGGGGCAACAATAGTCTATATTCCTGCACCCTAAGGACTGATTCCCCACTGAGCAGGAAGTATTAATTATATAGATAATTAACATGAATATACTGAAGTTCAAATGCTGCAAATAAAACTTGCCCTGGTTACATACACAGCATAGCAGGGTTACTGTGAGGATTCCTGCAGACTGAGATGGCTCCAGTCCAGATATAATATAGCCTAAGCTAAATCTATATAGCACAGCATTGTTATTTCCTTTTTTATATAACTATACAAATGACCAAACTGGAGCATCCAAATCACAATAGTCGTATTAGATTATATTTATATTTATGGTAATTTATGCTATTTTCCTACCATGCTGCCAGCACAAAGAGAGTTAAAATCGAAGGCATGCAGGATTATTGCACTGGGGAGGAGCACAAGTCCATTATACCTTAATAGATCTATATATCAATTAAATATTTGGTTGAGAATGTATTAACATAAATGCAAACCTAGTACAGCAAGACATGTAATGACAGTTTACACAAATCAAATGTAATAAGATGTTGCAATAAAATAAAAAGGATCAGGTTGCTTCCTAGGAAATAAACATAGGATTTCCTCAATTCAATTTAGGTGAGGAGGAAGTTGTTAAGTAGAAACAAAATGAATTCCCTACCAAAATGATATAACAAACAGCAGTCTATTTCAAATGATGCTAAAAATAACAGTGGTTTCCTGTAGATTTAACCGTGATGGTACTAAGGATTAATCTAGCATAGCTGTGCATTTTTTTAACACTTTAGAGTCAGGGCTGAATCAATATAGCTCACACCTTGTTAAAGGGCAAAACAAATACATATGTGACCAATTATCTTCCATCACATCTGTTACAGCGTTCCCCATTCATCTATCCTCCACATGACCCAGGCAAAATCTTACCGTGTGCTTGCTGAAATTCTGAACACATCTAGTCTCCGCTGCTGCTTGACATTGAAAGCAGCTCCCACAGGATACAACTACCATAGAGTGTGCAGGAGCCCACGGGTAGATACGGCATACCTGAGTACGGTTACACCTCCCGGCTTCAGCCCGATACTAACCAGCTGGCCACTGTAGGCAAAATAAAACTACACAAGGAATAGGCGGGACCAGGAAACGCAACATTGCATGACATCACGAAAGCAAACTACTCATTGGTGTCACAGTATTTTTAAATAACAAAATACCACCAAAAAACCCTGTAGCACCAGCCCTGTTTGGGAGGGAATACTGACACACTTTTCTTCTCCCCCAAATCTGCTGCCCACCCAAATTTGTCGCTCTAGGCACCGGCCTTCTTGGCCTAGGCCATAATACGCCCCTGGCCTCCCGGCTTCAGACCAATACTAACCGGCTGGCCGCTGTAGGCAAAATGAAACTACACGAGGAGGAGGCGGGACCAGGAAATGCGACATTGCATGACATCACAAAAGAAAACTACTCATTGGTGTCACAGTATTTTTAAATAACAAAATACCGCCAAAAAACCCTGTAGCACCAGCGCTGTTTGGGAGGGAATACTGACGCACTTTTCTTCTCCCCCAAATCTGCCGCCCCCCCAAATTTGTCGCATAAGGCACCGGCCTTGTTGGCCTAGGCCATAATATGCCCCTGGCTTTTTCTTCTGAATATTCAGAAAACATTCCTAATAGCTATCTTTGGTAATGCATTAATGTGGGTGAAATATCTTAATACATTTAGAAGTAGTTTTTTCCTTGCAATGGGTAAAGAGAGAACCTAAAATGGGACGACCTATGTAATATACATTCTACAGAAATCTCTTTACATACTACTGTGCATATGAAATTTTGATAGGCACAGTAAGATAACCCTATGCAATAATCTCTCTTTAAGTTCTTTCTGCTGGGCAGAGATCAGTTAGAGTCCAGGCAATTGCAGAATAACTGTCCTCTAACTATAAATAATGAGAGTCATCCAACACCTATTCTGCGGTGGCAGGCAGAAAAAATGAGGATGGGAGTTGGAAGTGTAAAACTCTGTGAAGAGACATTTTAGGGTGTAGCTGCTACCTGTCGGCTCATTGTAGGCTGTTCCAAATATGCATTGTGTGGGAGCCGAGACAGGTAATTATGAGTAGTGACCAAGCCCAGCTCTGGAACTCTCCAGCTGGGTAGCTGTACCACCCCCCGGATTCTCAGATGAGGAGAGAGTTCTCGGAGGTATCCTATCATGGAAGTCAACCGCCCTTCCCAAACCAGACACCGGAGGTGAACGACTCCTTCCTATCAACATACTAGGACAGGGTAGTTGTTGGAGCGATTCTCTGCAGCTTTTCAACACTGGCTCCGCTAGGCCATAGCCGCACTCAGCTGTCTCAGCTATCTCCATTGGAGGTGAGTTAGGCGTAGAAAGTTCTGTGGCTCTCTTATGATCCCAGAAATGTTCTGGTAGGGGCTCTATTGGCTGATCTGATGGTAAGGTCTCAGCTGCATGAAAATCGGATATGCCATTGTTTTCCTCCCATCCGGCCCTCCTTACCGTTATGATGAGGGTTTTAAAATTGTTATCTAGCTTGCGGTCAAGATCCTGCAAGAGGGCTCGTAAAGGCATATAGGTTTCCATCATGATGAAGACTATGATGTATGTACTTCAACAGCAGCTTAGGTGTTTTTTGGCCCGGAGTACCAAGGGGGGGATAGATGAGAGTTGCGATGTAAGCCTCCACCTAGGCCCACATCAGGCTAGATCAGGTCCCAGTTGGCATATGTAGATTATATCAGCATCAATAGAAATGTCTATATGTAAAATAATTGGATTTCGTAATTGTGAAGTAGGATGATAAAAATCTTCTAGGATAATCTGCAGATTACTAGGAGTCATCTGGGAACTTCATAATTTGCGACCAGCCATGGCTGCTTCCTAGCCATGCCCCATGGATGGCTTTTTGTATTTATTTGACCGTGTTAAGAGTCAATAATTGATTAAAAGCATAAGATTGAATCCTTGCACTGTTGGTTTGTTGAATGCTTTACTGATTTATATATTTGACTATTAATTAAGGTTTTGTGCCAGATAGGGTTATGCTGGATCCTAGGGGAAATTGGTTTTAACCGTATTCTTTCTGGGATTTTCTCTTTTTTTAGTAATAATTGTATAATCATACCCCTGAGCATCAACTACTTGCTAAGATTTAGTTTATGACAAGTGGGTGTCAACCGTCAGTTGAGATATATAAAGGTATAGATATATACTGATTATATATAGGAATATCTATGTAATAATAATGCTTAGTACATATTCCCTTATGTGAAGAACATTGGAATGTGAAATATTTACATCAAATACATAGTTAAATACTGTATTAAATTTGAATATTGCATAAATATGATTTTACATGTTTTCAGCCACTTGACTGCAAAAGGCTCCAATGCCTTTTGCATTTATATGTCTATTTATGTATAAATATGTATTATGTGTTTATATGTGTATATATGTCTATAAACACAAATATACACATATAAATACATATGTGCACACATATATACATATACATATATTTATATGTATGTATCCCTATGTTAAAGCCCTTTGCATGCCTTTTTTTTTACTAACACCTGAGGCCTCATATCTTTGAGCCCTTATAACTTTTATACGCAATATTTTTTTTGGTGATAATTTTTATCAGACAGTGTTATTATGAATGTAACCGTACTATTAAATGTATTTTTGTATGTGTTTTGTGCAACTTTTAGTCGAGTGTGACAGTTAACCAGAGTTTTTAAGTTACGCTATGCTGATGCAAGTTAAATTAAATTGCGCTCAAGCGAATGCATTTACGTTCAACTTGTTATATGCTTGCTACATCCGAGAAGTGCAAACACCCGGGATAAACCCCTTTTTGCAACAGTTAGCTTGCCACTCATAATCTAGCCCAATTAGAGGCATTTATGTGCTGCCACCAATCACCAGCTAGCTCCCAGGAGCACACTGCTGCTCCTGACCATGCCTAGGAATACTCATGAACAAAGGATAACAAGAGAACCATGTAATTTGATAATGGTTGCTAATTGGAAAGTTGTTTAAAATTGCACGTCTTATCAGAATCAAATTTTCATTGTGACTTTACTGTCCCCTTAATATATCAATAAACTATTTCAGATTGAATGCTTAAAATAATCATACACATACATTAATGATCCACCTAATTTGTTAAATTCGATAATTCTGGTTAATGTTTATTATGTTTATGATGTCCATATATGTATCTTCTTTTTATTGATATTAGATTCATATTAGGACATCCATATCAGTGACATTTCTTTTTCTTTTTTTAGGTAAAATGTATATTTATACCTATATATGTAGACGATAATACTTAGAACATATTCCATTATGTGAAAAACATTGGGATGTGAAATATTTATATTGAATACTTAGTTAAACACTTAATAAAATATGAATATTGCATAAACATAATTTTACATGTTTTCATCTACTTGACTGCAAAGGGCTCCAATGCACTATATTTTTATGTAATTATATATACATATGTATTTATATAGATATAGATATACATGTGTATATATGTGTAATACTTTATTTTAATGTGTTTTTATATATTTTGTTGATTTTTTTTTAACCTATACAGTTTACTTCACACATATAAATGCATAAATACATATGTGCACTCAAACACACACACACACATATATATATATATATATATATATATATATATATATATATATATAAACAAATAAATATATATATGCATAATGTTTATTATGTTTATGATGCCCGTATATTTATCTTCTTTTTAAATATATTATTTTCAAATAAGGACATTTATGTCGGTGACATTACTTTTTCTTTAGAAGGACCAGACATTGATGACAACGTTTATATCAATAGCTTTATCATAAGACAGCATAACTGAGAAATATTTAAGTGACATATTTTACATTATTGTTTCCTCTATTACAGATGTACTGATATACCCACAATTAAGATAGTGATATATTTCTTTTTAGATTAAAACTTGTATATGCATATGTTTTGAGAAATACCACAATATTTAATTTGAAGAAAAAAAATACATTTGGAAACCACATTGTGGTCAGTATTCTTAATACTTGGATATTTTAAGTAAATAAAATACATCACTCTTGAGATCTTTTTAATCCTATTAACACATTGAGAACTTGATTTAATGCATTATTCATACATCATGGTTGCTTTTTTTTTTTTACAAAATCTTACCTATATTGCACTGATTTTTTTTGTGCTTTTTGCAAATAATATCTTTGTCATATAAACTCTCTTCTGGTCTCATGTAATTATTATGTAAGGCTTTGTGTAGTGAAATTGCTTTTTATCATCCACTCTTCCATATCATGACTTGTTTTTTTACTGTTGTTAGTGGTATTATAATAAAGTTGGTTAGAAATATGTTCTCTTTTAAAATTATGCTATTTAAAAATAAATTTTACTGCACATATTGCATATGATTGTTATTTTTATTGTACATTTAAGAAATTATTCATTTTGTATATAATATACTTGTAATGTATTTGAAAATATGAACTTTTTAAGTATAATGTTTCTTTCAGGTATATGATACATGTTAATATTTACCTAGTCAGTTTGGTTTAATGCAATAATCTGTAAACCATGAAGCGCCCCCTGGAGGTATAAAGAGTACACTGTTGAGCCAAATGTTTCCCAAGAACTACTTGCCAATAAAATTTTTTTTATTAATAACTACTAATGCATTTTGTTGCTGATTACAATAAACAGTATGAATCATAGAATTTTGTCTGTTTTCTACTTTAATGAGGCTGCTTTACGAACTCATAATCATACTACTAATGGTCTTATTTTAAGTTTTTGATAAAACATTTTTGGTGAACAATTTCGTTATGAATTTTGATGCACCTTAATAACACAAATTTTCCCTACATATTTTTGTATGAATGGTTCAATTATTTGTTTTGAAAGATTTTTAAATTACGATTTTTTCTTGTGCACTTTGTAATGTATGCATCTCGTTGTTTAATATATAAGAATGTTATTTATTAACCCATTTTTTGGTTATCTTTTATTTATATAACTATAAGCCCTGAAATATACCTATTTTTTTGTTATTTCAGAACATTTTACTATTTCAATAAAAATATTTTATTTTCTAACTTTTAATTATCATTTAATGATATAAATTTAAACCAGGTATTTTAAAATGTAGTGACTTCTTGTTCTTTGTGCTAGAATTCACATTTCTACAACTAAAGCAAGTAGGTTATCAAACATTCTGTTCACTACTTCCATCTGGCTGTTTTGTTTAGTGGGTTCATCCAGCACTGTTTTTGGACATTTGACATTTTAGCTTAGGTTTCAACCCTTCCTTTATCCACAGGAAGATCATGGAAATCCACTGATAAGTTACTTCAGGATCTAATACAAATGTAAACACCTGCTGAGAAAATAAAAGTTTGCAAAACTCTCACAAAAAGTTAAAAACACATTTATTACATAGGGCATTCCTGATTATTTGTATTTTTGGGCATATTTTAGGTGACCAAATACATACAATTGTTTATTTGGTATTATCTGGTCCTCTAAGTACCCTTCTGCTCTGCGGGAGGTTTCTGTCCTCCCTGAGCTCGCCTTAGGACACCTGTGTTACGCTTTGACAGGTGAACCGCCCCAGTCAAACTCCCCACCTGTCACTGTCCTCGGAGCAGATTTTATATATAGTGAGGACCTGCCAATTTTCCTTTTTTTAAGAGACGTTCAAGTATAAAAAGGGAAATACTACATTTTGTCAGAACATTTTATATTTAAATTTACATTTTATTATGTGAAGAGCACATGTCAAGTACATAGTCAAAGCTGTGTTCCAGTGCTACTCCAGATGAAGATATTGCTGGTGAGAAAATGAGAAAGACATTTGTGAGTATATTTCACCAGCTGTATCTTTATCTGAAGCCGAATGAAGATGCTCCAGCAGTGCAATTTTGACCATGTATTTAACTGTTTGGAAGAAGCTAAATTTATAGCAAAAGAAGGAAATGTGTTTAAAAATAAAATTAACTAATGAAATAAAGCCAATTATTTTTACACTGGCGTTTAAAGTAAATGACCATACATTTGTATGAATTAACCAACAAAATTCAACAAGCTTTACACAAAAGTCTAAGATCTAAGATTCTGTGATCCGCGTAGGGAATATGTTATACATAAAGTAAAGATCTCTTCTTTAAGGATAGTGTTAGGCTAGAGGAAGAAATGAAAGGAAGAACAGAGCAGGCATTGCTAGGGGATTGTTAGCATAAAAAATAAAAAATGTATTGATACAAAAAAAGTCAATAAAATCAGCATAAGATGAGTGCTCTTGTAAATCCAAATATAAGCTGACAGACAGCAAGCATGGAGTCTGACGCGTTTCGTGCCCCCTAGTGGCGCTTATTCATAGACATAGCTATTGCACACAGTGAGCCCTCTTTTATAGGTACAACCTGCAAGTAATAGGCTAAAAATCAGCCAATATATAAGAGTAATGAACCATAAAATGGTAGGCAGGTTAGCCCTACAAAAATGGGCAGATGAGTGCATAAAGAAACAGATCCATATATTCACAATTGTCACATAGAGAACAAATGGGATATATATATATATATATATATATATATATATATATATATATATACACATACACATGTATATATGCAAATTAACACACATATATATATAAACCAACATTTTAGAAAGAAAATCTACAAATATGTACAGCAAAAATATCAGGAATTGTATACAAGAAATTCTACAACAGATTATTGAACTATTGTCTCTAAATTTATACTTTCATCTAGACAAAGGATATACAATATAGGCCAGTGAAACTATCTCCAAATAGAGATAGAGGAGATGACAAGAGTGTTTTTTTTTATAAATAATTATCAATAAAATAATTGATGTCACACTCCTTGTCCATGCCCATAGGAAGTCTAGTTTTTAATTTCAACATCCAATACAATTCCTTTTTCTCTAAGATCTTGTATCTATTCCCACCTCTTATTGGTAAAGTAGCTTGATAAATTATTTAAATTCTCATATCTGCTTTATTAGTGAAGAGATACACATTGAAATGATTAGCCACAGCAGAGTCCTTATTATAGTTTTTTACATCTCTGGTGTGTTCCCCAAACCTTTTTCTAATTTCTCTGGATGTTTGACCAGTATATTGACACTGGCATATATTGCAAGTAAGAAGGAAAATTACAAATGTGATACCACAGTTTGCATAAAAATCTATCTCAAACTGCTGTTTAGTGGAACTGCTTATAAAATAGCTGCCCAGCGACACATTAGCGCACATATGGCAATTTTGTTTACAATATTTTAAGTTACCTTTCTTATGTAACCAATTTTGTTTTGAATCCTTATTATGGAGTATCTGTCAAAACCTGCAGTGATAACTGCAGCTATAAGTTCAAGTGTGTCTATTAGCTTTAGTAAATTAAAGTAATGTGACAAATAATGAAGTCAGTTTGCTAGCGAGGAAACTTAAACTTTATTACTTTTAAGAATATTGCCTAAGAAGTCACCAATAATATGAGCAGTATTATGGTAATAGAGTAGGCTTGACACTATAGTATAACTTGTATTTTAAATCATAAGCAATTGGTATGTAGACAGGTTAGTAATAAGTATTAGCTACTATGCTTTAGGATAATCTCTGGAGAGAAAGTGCACAGCAATAACTGGTTTAAACAACAGGTACAAAGCAAGTTGAAAGGCTGTGAATTACAATTAGTAACAGATCTCCATGAGGCACTGAGATTAAATAGGAGCAGAGGTAACGGTTCACAGAGCAGTATGGTAATTTACCTTAAGTATACAGAACCTGATCTCCCAGCAGATTGCGGTCTTTACCAGTCCGGTGTGAAACAAAGCT
Source organism: Bombina bombina (assembly GCF_027579735.1). Taxonomy (NCBI): domain Eukaryota; kingdom Metazoa; phylum Chordata; class Amphibia; order Anura; family Bombinatoridae; genus Bombina; species Bombina bombina. The sequence goes on along the minus strand of NC_069502.1, from coordinate 291,843,195 downwards.
GAGTGGCTCCGGTACTAAGGAGGTGAGGATCTGTGCTGCTAATTCGGCAAGTGGTGTTTGGAGCAGAGCTGCCCTGCTGACAGCTGAGAGAAGCAGTGAGGAATTGCGCCGATGGCGCTGACGTCACAGGATGCGGCAGGAGGCTCCTAGTTAAATTCCCTGCTTGTAGTTTTGGAGATGCTGTGGAAACAAGGAACGTTTCTTAAACAAGGTGCAAGGTTGTGAGCTGGAGACTTCAGTTTAGCACTTCAATAAACCAGCAAAGAACCTTGGGTAATGGGAGGTTAAATAAGGAAGGAAAGGATCCTTAATTGAGAAATAAGGTGGTATTGCGAACTGGTGTCTGTGTTTCTTAAGGTGGAATGGTGAGTTCATGACACATGCCCCCGTCAGAGAAACCTCAAGGAGGTTTCAAGGTGCAGGCCGGTCCGGGTGTTGTCGATGGAATAAGGACACCAGTCTATCTGCAGAAACATTAGAGGCCGGTTCCCAGGAATCCTCTGAGGAATCGTACCCCGACCAATGGATGAGGTACTGCAGTTCACCCAGATAACGTCTGGAATCCACTATGGAATGGACTTCATATTCCGGATCTGGTGTGGGTGAAACTACTGTGGAGGTTGGCAATGGTGGAGAAGTGTTACATGGCTTGATTAGAGATACATGGAATGTCGGGTGAATCCGATAAGATGATGGGAGTCGCACAGTGACAGTTACTGTGTTTCGTATAGCGACAATTGGGAAAGGACCAACAAAAAGCTTGTTAAACTTTCTACAAGGAGAGGGTATCCTTAGGTTCTTAGTGGCCAGCCAAACCAAATCCCCGATCTTATAGACTGGGTGTGGGCGATGGCGAAGATCATAGGATCTCTTTTAAGTGGCCTGCGTGTGCTTGATATTATCTCTCATTAAGGTATAGGTTTGTTTAATGGAGTTGATCAGGTCATTGACCTGAGGACACAGGGTGTCGGCAGGCGGTAGAGGGTGAAAACGTGGATGTAGACCCTTGTTGATGTAAAAAGGTGAATAGCCAGTGGAGTAGTTGTTAGTGTTATTGTATGTGAACTCAGCATGAGGTAGGAATGATGCCCAGGAGTCTTGTTTGTTGGAGCAGTAGCAGTCTTCAAATCTGCAAGATCTTTTGATACGAATCCTAAAATAGACGTTTTTGGAACAATAGTTGTTTGAGGTGAGGCCGTGATAGGCTTTGCATCCTTGCGTGATAGTGCATCGGCTTTTCCATTTCTTGTGCCAGGACGGTAAGTGATGGTGTAAGAGAACCGTGAGAAGTACAGGCTCCAACAGAGCTGACGAGCTGAAAGTGTACGGTTAGTCTGGAGATATTGTAGATTTTTATGGTCTGTATATATTATGATGTGTGGTTCAGCTCCCTCCAGGAGATGTCTCCACTGGTCAAAAGATGACTTTATGGCCAGTAACTCCTTCTCCCCTACAGGATAGTTTAACTCCGCTGGAGTAAGAAGCCTGGAGAAGTAGCGTACGGGATGTATGGAGTCGTTAGGTGAGGAGCTTTGTGAAAGAATTGAGCTGATAGCATAGTCTGATGCGTCTACTTCCAAGATAAACTGTGACTTCGTGTTGGGTAGATGCAGAACAGGTGAGGTGATTAATCGAGATTTTAGATGGTCAAAGGCTGTCTGGGACTGGTGAGTCCAAACAAAAGGGGTATTAGTCCTGGTCAAGCTAGTAAGTGGTTTGGTTATGGCAGCGAAGTTCTGAATGAAACGTCTGTAGAAATTTGCAAAACCTAGAAACCGTTGCACTTCTTTTACAGTGGTGGGTCTAGGCCAGGAAGAGATAGCAGATATTTTGTTATCTTCCATCTTAATTTGACTCTCGCTAATGCGATAACCTAGAAAAGATACTTCTTTGACATAATTTGACATAGAATCTATGACTTTGAAGCCTGGATAGAACTAGCCTGACGTGGGTTATGTGTTCTGTAAGAGTGGGTGAGTAGATCAAGATGTCATCAAGATAAACTACTAGGAAAGAGTCTAGGATGTCACAGAAAATGTCATTAATGAAGTTCTGGAATGTCGCCGGGGCATTGCAGAGTCCGAATGGCATAAACGTATACTCGTAAAGACCATACCTGGTCCTAAAAGCGGTCAGCCACTCGTCACCGGCCCTTATTCTAACAAGGTTATAGGCACCTCTAAGATCCAATTTAGTGAAAATAGTTGCGCCTCTTAACCTCTCAATCAATTCTGGGATGAGGGGTAATGGGTACCTGTTTTTTTTTGTACGTTTGTTCAATTCCCGGTAATCAATTATCGGGCGTAGGGACCCATCCTTGTTTTTAACAAAAAATATGCCGGCTCCGGCAGGTGATGTAGAGGGCCGGATAAAGCCTTTTTTAAGATTGTCGCTAATGTAATTTTTTAGATGTTGTAGTTCTTGTCTGGATAGAGGATAGATGTGGCCATATGGTATGGTTGCTCCTGGGAGCAGGTCTATGTCTCAGCCTCTGTCTTGTTAAATACATCACTGAAGTCAGAATACTGAGTGGGTATGGAGGAAGGAGTCGTGTTAAGCAGATGAGTGTTTGGAAAACAAGTGCTAGAACAGTAGACAGAGGAAAGAGAGACAGTAAGAGTGTCCCAATGAAATGTGGGTTGGTGCAGTTGGAGCCAAGTGATACCCAAAACGATAGGGTAGATGGGAGATGAGATAATGTCAAAGCTAATAGTCTCAGTGTGACCAGAGGATGTGGTAACAAGTAAAGGAACGGTTTGTTGAGAAACAGGACCTGAAGCTAAATGGGACCCATCAATGACTTTAAGAGGCAAAAGTGTGCTTTTAAACAGAAAAGGAATTTTATTAATTTCAACTAAACGTATATCTATGAAGTTGGTACATGCGCCAGAGTCGATGATTGCATTACAGCTTATCCTGTGATGGTCCCACTGTAACGATAGGGATATGGTTAGGTAGGCAGTAGGTGCTGTTTTAGTGTGCAAACAATGTTTCTGTGCGCGTGTCTTACCTATCTTCTGCTTCAGAAGTAACGGACATTCCTTAACAGCGTGGTAAGTCCTTGCACAGTACATACATAAATTAAGGGTTCGACGTCTGGTCTTCTCTTGTGGGGTGAGAGGACCCCTTAGGAAACTAATATCCATCGGTTGCTCAGGAGATGGAGTGGGAGTAGGTGGAGTTTGGAGAACCCGGCGTATAGGTAATGCTGAAGCACTCCTTTCTTGCATCTTCTCCCTGAGTCTGCGGTCAATCGTGGTGGTCAGGGTGTATAAGTCCTCTAGGCGATATGGTATGCCAATCCTGGATAGCTCGTCTTTGATCTAATCTGAAAGGCCTAAGCGATATTGATTTTTGAGGGACACCTCATTCTAGAGGGAGTCTCTGGCCCAGATCTTAAAACGAGTGATTTACTCCTCTATAGGTGATTTCAGCTGTTTTAAGCACCTGAGCTTACCCTCGGCGGTAATTTGGTGGTACGGATCATCATACAGACTAGACAACGCCTTAAGAAAGGCATCCAAGGAATTGAGTATTGGGTCCTGGGACTCATAGAAGGAGTCTGCCCAGGCCCTAGGTTCTCCCCGCAGATAGGAGAGAATTGTAAGGACCTTGCACCCATCAGTAGCATATGTCCTAGGCTTTTAATCAAAAAGTAGGATGCAAGCATTTCTGAACTGACTAAAAGTGGAGCGATCACCAGAAAATTTCTCTGGATAAGACACCTGAGGTTCAGCCTGATGGTCATTGCCAGCATTCCTATTTGACAAAACTTCCCTTAAGCAGGCCTTGAGACTCTGGTTTTCCACCTGTAGGTCTCTGAAAGCCTGGGTTAAATTGTCAAGGCGCTGATTTAGGCTATGCATTTGAGGGGTGACATCAGAGGGCTCCATCTTAAATGTTATGGCTGGTTTATTATATCAAAACCTGCAGTGATAACTGCAGCTATAAGTTCAAGTGTGTCTATTAGCTTTAGTAAATTAAAGTAATGTGACAAATAATGAAGTCAGTTTGCTAGCGAGGAAACTTAAACTTTATTATTTGTAATAATATTGCCTAAGAAGTCACCAATAATATGAGCAGTATTATGGTAATAGAGTAGGCTTGACACTATAGTATAACTTTGCATTTTAAATCATAAGCAATTGGTATGTAGACAGGTTAGTAATAAGTATTAGCTACTATGCTTTAGGATAATCTCTGGAGAGAAAGTGCACAGCAATAACTGGTTTAAACAACAGGTACAATGCAAGTTGAAAGGCTGTGAATTACAATTAGTAACAGATCTCCATGAGGCACTGAGATTAAATAGGAGCAGAGGTAACGGTTCACAGAGCAATATGGTCTTTACCAGTCCGGTGTGAAACAAAGCTGAGTGGCTCCGGTACTGAGGAGGTGAGGATCTGTGCTGCTAATTCGGCAAGTGGTGTTTGGAGCGGAGCTGCCCTGCTGACAGCTGAGAGAAGCAGTGAGGAATTGCGCCGACAGCGCTGATGTCACAGGATGCGGCAGGAGGCTCTTAGTTAAATCCCCTGCTTGTAGTTTTGGAGACGCTGTGGAAACAAGGAACTTTTCTTAAACAAGGTGCAAGGTTGTGAGCTGGAGACTTCAGTTTAGCACTTCAATAAACCAGCAAAGAACCTTGGGTAATGGGAGGTTAAATAGGGAAGGAAAGGATCCTTAATTGAGAAATAAGGTGGTATTGCGAACTGGTGACTGTGTTTCTTAAGGTGGAATGGTGAGTTCATGACAGTACCATACTAGGAGAGAGACTCTGAGCTTAAGTTCTTGCCTTTTTGGGAACACATTTTATATTTTCCACATACGGTTTTAAAGTGTCATCTCCCAAAAGGATATGCATATGTTTTCTGAGTATTTTTTACAATAGCATTATACCGCTGAGAATATTCAGTTGCAAATACTACTGAATTCTTGAATGTAAGATCTATATTAGTGTCGCAAGACTTGTCGATTTCACTTATTTTTATTATTATTGGTGTATGTTTTTATTACATTGCGATATTTCTCTAGAGGACCTTTTTTGTATCCTTGGCAGATTAGTCTATTTTGTAATTCCCGCGACTGTGTATAATATACTAGATCCAATTTCGTATTCCTCCTTAGCCTGATAAATTGGCCTTTGGGTATGGCTTTAATGAGATGGCAAGGATGTTGAGAAGTGGCATGTAGTATAGTATTGCCAGTCGTGGATTTACGAAATGTATTGGTTACAATTTCATTGTTACAAATCTGTAGAGTCAAATCTAAATAATTAACTTCTGAACGACTATACTGACCAGTAAATTGTAAGTTAAGTTTATTATTATTTATGTAAAACATAAATTTATTAAACTCTAAGTCGTCCAACAGTCTCTTTACGATGACCAAAAGGTCATCAATATAGTGGACATATAATAAAATGTCCTCAAGCCAAGTATTTTGAACACTGTACACATGTATAAGTTCCCACGTATAGATTTGCGAATGCAGGGGCAAATTTTGCCCCATAGCAGTACCACAGGTTTGGTTATAGTAACCCCCATCGAACATAAAATAATTGTGAGAGAGTAAGAATCTCAGCACATTTCCTATATAATGTTTGATGCAAGTCTCCAAATCCAACTCTCTTTCCAAAAAGAACTCTACAGCCTGAATGCCAAGATTTTGGGAAATGCATGTGTACAGTGCACAAATAGCAATAACAACCCAAGAGATACTATTGTCCCATATTACAGAGTCCAAAGATTGTAGCAAATGTGTGCTATCTCTAAGGTATGACAGTTGTCTTCTTGCTATAGGTTGAAGTATGCCATCCAACCATGCCCCCAAAGGTTCAAACAATGAGCTCACCCCCAACACAATAGGTCTACCCGGGGGCTGATGGTAATTCTTATGAACCTTGGGGACATGGTAAAAGATGGGTGTCAATGGATCATTGGGGACCAGATTGTCAACATCATTTTCCTTAAAGAGTCCCAATGTGACTCCCTCACATACTAGCTGTTCTAGATCTTTTTTATATTCACTAAGTGGATTGCATGGGAGTTTTTTTTATAAACTTTTGCATCTGACAGATGTCGATGAGCCTCACGAAAATAGTATTCTTTATCAAGCACCACTATGCTGACACCTTTATCCGCATTTTTAATGACAATATTAGGATTTTCTTGTAGGGATTTAAAGGGACATGCCACCCACATTTTTTCTTTTATGATTTAGAAAGATAATGCAATTTTAAAAATCTTTCTAATTTACTTATATTATCTAATTTGTTTTATTCTCTTGATATTCTTTGATGAAAAGCATATCTAGATATGCTCACTAGCTGCTGATTGGTTGCTGCACATAGAAGCCTTGTGTGATTGGCTCACCATGTGCATTGCTTTTTCTTCAACTAAGGATATCTAGAAAATTAAGCAAAATAAATAATGGAAGTAAATTGTAATGTTGTTTAAATTTCTATTCTCTATCTGAATCATGAAAGAAAGATTTTGGGTTTAGTGGCCCTTTAATAGCAAGATGTTCCCTATATGTAAGGTTAAAGGTGGCTGCACCACTGGTGAGTATTTCATCCAGTTTGAAAATATCTTCCTGCACCATTTTTTGATGATGGGACCTCTATATTGGATAGGATAAAAATTAGATTTAATTTTTTCTGGACGTGATAACTCTTGAGGTGTCACAGGATCAGTATCTCCACTGTATAAATCTGTAAGAGTAGCAACCATATGTGAATCAGCAAAGGGTAAATGTGAACTCTTATCAGAAATACAGCTAGAGGACAAACCAATCTCATGATCATTTACATTAGGCTTTGTAAGTGCAAAAAGTCTTTTTAGAGCAAGCTTGCAAATATATTTATTAATGTCTAGAAGTGTATTGAAGCTTGAGAATTTACTAGATGGAGCAAACCCTAATCCCTTGGATAATACACTCATGTCGTTAGGAAAGATTACTAATACTGAAATTATCATAATCAGTGCTATTAGGTAAGGTAACATCTTTAAATATGGGATGTTCACAATTTATAAATGTCCCTTCTTCTGATGCTTTTCTTTTCCTTTTGTTTCTCCAACTCTTTTGTTTGCGTTGTTTTGCAACGTGGTCTGACGTGTTTTTGTGCGTACCACCAATGGCGTCTTCTTCTGTGCTTCTGTAAAAAAAACACAAGAAAGAGAGGGAGAGACTGAAAGAGAGGATAGTGGAGAAGAAGAGCAGTTAGAAGAATAAGAGGTGCCTAAATAACAGGCTTCAGAAGAAATGGAAGCTTTGAGAAAGAATGATATATTATCCGAATTTTCTACAACATTAAGAATTTGGATTATATTATATTAATAGGAGGAGCAGGAAAGAAGGTAAAAAAAAACAAAAAATACAGTGACCACTTCCATAAATTATGTCTGTACTGATGCTCTTTTTGGACTTCATATGTACTTGCTTTGCCTTAACCAGCTCTTCCTCCACTGGTTAACACTATGGGGGATATTTATCAAAGCGCCATATGATAATATGCTGGAATCCAGCGTCGTATTTGACTCGAGATTGATCCGCCGTAGTTAACAAAGCTTCAAGGTCATCAAATGTTAAAATGTGTGACAAAATATACGCTCCCGCAATCTCAATCCGACGCAGATCGATGCTTGCATCATTACAGATGTTTCAAATTCACATTCAATTCTATTTGACCCTTTTCCCAATTTATCAAACATTTAACAGGTATGCTCGCGTATATTCCGACCCAGCGTACCTAGTTTTCAATCTGCCACACTTGAGGCCGCGGATGCCATAGAAATCAATGTAATGAAGTATATTACATAATAAAAGTAAATTAGAAACTTTATTAAAATTGTATACCCTTTCTAAATCAAACAATATTATTGCTCCCCATTTGGTGTACTAGTAGATATAGGGATAAAATGAAAAATACATTACTACTTATGGATTATGTTACAACTTTGTCTCTCATTACAAAGTAAGGGGACAATATTATTTATTCAAATGTGTTGAAAAGTTTTGCCCCAAACTTGTTGCACTAATAGATATAGAGATAAAAATGAAATAAATACACAACATAATATAGCTAACTTCCTTCTTATTTTTTTTGGAAAAATCCATTTGCACCATGTTTAAGCCATGTAATACAAGTCCCTTTCTCCACTTCGCCCCAAATTTGACACAATATTTTTTTGCACCAATTATGACGCAAACTCCTAAACAACCCACACACTAGTGAATTTTTCAACCACTTTTGATTGGAATATGCATAATCACATTATTTATGACATCTGCCAATCTGATTCAAATATACATTTTAAACTATCACTAACGAATCAAATTGCTCGATACTTGTGTCATTGATCACTCATCAGAACTTCTAAGTGCCATTTGTTACATTGTATATTATACTTTGAAAGTATGTATATCATTGATGCTGACATTAGGACACACAGTGTAATATTTTAGACAATGATTTTAAAATTCGAATTGATGTTTGATTCAATATAATCTTAAACTGATAGCTCAAAGGGATAGCCCACCTAACATTAAACTGTCATGATTCAGATACAGCAGCAATTAAAATCACCTCTTTACTGTCATGCTATTTTCAGTGTATTTCTTCCTTCTCTTGAATTTATTTTTCAGTAAGAAATGTCATCTTATATGCCAGCCCATTTTATAACACCTGTGTAGGGGTGATTTTTAAAACTAGATTGCAATCAGGAGGGGTTACACAGGTACAGAAGGAAAACTGTCTCAGCTCTTAAAATATCACTTGATTGCAAATAAATACATATGATACCCTGATGACATGTTATATTCGCAATTATTCCTGCTCATAATAATAATAAATTTACACTATATTCATATAGTGGTATAAATAAACATGGAGATATGAAAGACAGGAATTTAGGGACATTTAAGAAAAATAAAAGATTAGCTTTAGAGAAATGTGCTTGGACAGTAATGAAATGGTATAAATAAAGTTGGGAAAAAACAGAATAACCATGACATCGATGACTGTTAGTTAACAACAGTACAATACGCCGTACTTGACGTGTGTATTTCTGCTGTTTTTATAAATAAGGGCATCGTATATGGATCCGTGGCAGCAATGTCTGCCGAGCGTATTGACGCTTTGATAAATATCCCCTACATCTGAACCAGCAACAGCCCCACCACTACTAGCAAATGGCGCATTTACAGGGTTCCAGCTGAGATGGCTGAAGAAAGAAGCGACAGACAGTCAACACATAATAATGCAGAGAAGTCTGCTTGATTAACAGGACTACAACTTTCCACAGAAATTCAACTTTTGACATAGTTGGGCTTGCAAATAGCGAAATCTCTATTTTTGCAGATGATACTAAGTTAAGTAAGGTCATTAGGTCAGAGCAGGATGAACGTTTGTTACAAAGGGATCTGCAAAAATTAGAAGTATGGGCAGGTAAATGGAAAATATGATTTAATATGGGAAAACATTTTGGAAGTAAAAATAAGCAGGCAACATATTATTTAAATGGGACAAGGCTTAGCCAAACATAGGAGGAAAGGTATTTAGGAGTAGTAATAGATAACAAGCAAAAGATGGGTGCACAATGCAGGGCAGCAGCTACAAAGGCTAATAAGATACTAGCATGTATTAAAAGAGGCATTGATTCAAGAGAGGAAAGCATAATGCTTTAGAAAAGGAGAGAATAAGGACAGAGGCATTAATATGGCACACTTGGGGGATTGACATCTCATAACAAATTGAGTAGGTGTTATGAGATGTCAATCCCCCAAGTGTGCCATATTAATGCCTCTGTCCTTATTCTCTCCTTTTCTAATACATTATAATCGGCATTAGGCACTACCTTATCCAGTACATAGGTCTATCTGGAGTAAGGTCTGAGATTGTCATCTCGAGTTTTTTCCCACCTTCCCCTTGAGGTTAAAAGGGTATTTTTTAAGAAAGCATAATGCTGTCACCATATAAATCCCTGGTAAGACCTCACCTTGAGTTTGGAGTTCAGTTCTGGGGACCGATCGCAAAAAAAGATATTGCAGAACTAGAAAAAATTCAGAGAAGGGCCACAAAGCTAATAAGGAGAATGGTGAATTTAAGCTATGAGGAGAGGCTAGCCAAACTAGGCCTGTTTTCTTTAGAAAAAAGGCGATTGAGAGGTGACATGATTACTTTATATAAATATATTTAAGGCCCATATACAGAGATGGCAGAAGCTCTGTTTATTCCAAGAAAATTGTTTGTGACAAGAGGTCACAATTTAAGGTTGGAGGAAAAAAGATTTAATCTCCTGCAACGGAAATGTTTTTTCACTATAAGAGCAATAAAATTGTACAACTCATTACCAAAGGAGGTAGTGAATGCCAATACCCTAGATACATTTAAAAACTGTTTGAATACATTTCTGTCTAGAAACAAAATTCATGGATATGATTGCTAGTATTAAATGGGTCACCTTTTAGGGGGATTATTTATGCTTAACTGGAGCTTTTTGTAATTATTTAAGATTTGTATAGGTTGAACTTGATGGACTTCAGTCAACCTCATCTACTATGTTAATATGTTACTATGTTACAGAGAGTAGAAAAAGATTAGAACAAGAGGGTGTGTTAAAGTAGCTTGACTTAAAGTATATGAATCACAGTTACGGGATTTTGCTGTACATCTGCTCTTCAAATGCACTGATATAAGCAAGGAAAAGGATGCTACCCACATTTAACATATTCAAATAATAACTGCACAGGATGCTACCCACATTTAACATATTCAAATAATAACTGCACTAACATTTTAAATAAAATCTCAGCTATATCACCAAAGTGTATATTTAGATCCAACCATGAAGACATGTGAGCTTTGCCACTGGCATGTGATGTTTACCACTGCAGAAGGTAAATGCAATCCACTTTTGTTTTCTGTATAATTTGAGAAGATTTCAAATAGCTGGGACACCATTGTTTACATTTGAATGTACCTGATTGAAGGCTAGCGTTTATCGGTGTATGCAAAGGAACCATATAAAAAGCTTATAACTTGGCACCTGTTTCTATCATCATTTAGCTAAATGCTGCATCAAGGTTTCTCTGTTGTTAATTGGATGTAAACCCAGCTTTCTGAAAGTGCCAGGTGAGCAACAAGAGCTCTATATATATAGTACACATATTATATTTGGTGTATTGTGTTCAGTCATCTAGAATCAGTAAGCGTTTGAAAACTCCAACAACTCACAATAAAAAAAATCAAACAATTACAGAGTCATTTAGTTTTTGTGCAATAGACATGAATGAAATGAATACTACAAACAGACAAGTGTTTACTGATTCCTGAGAAATACCTAGATGCCATACCTTAATGGGGTTGGGAAATAGTATTTCTAAATAATACATATAGGGAAGCACTCTCCCGGACTTATATATTCTTCACCATTATGTTCAATAAAAATATGACCAACACATTATTCCTGGAAAATGCCTCCTTCTATATGCTATTATATGACTTACTGAATCCGCCCTGGGTAGTTGTACTATGAGGGCTTTATATATATATATATCATCAATCAAATATTAAAAATGGTTTTATTCATAAACGAAACATCTTCTTTTTCATCCAATGATGAATAAGTGGTGGACTCCTGAGTAACAAACTAGCTTTTGTCTGAGCCCTAGTGGAGTCACCATGCTCTGACATTGGTGCTAAGTAGTGATGTCGCGAACCTAAAATTTTGCGTTCGCAAACGGCGAACGCGAACTTCCGCAAAAGTTCGCGAACCGGCGAACCGGGCGAACCGCCATAGACTTCAATAGGCAGGCGAATTTTAAAACCCACAGGGACTCTTTCTGGCCACAATAGTGATGGAAAAGTTGTTTCAAGGGGACTAACACCTGGACTGTGGTATGCCGGAGGGGGATCCATGGCAAAACTCCCATGGAAAATTACATAGTTGATGCAGAGTCTGGTTTTAATCCATAAAGGGCATAAATCACCTAACATTCCTAAATTGTTTGGAATAACGTGCTTTAAAATATCAGGTATGATGTTGTATCGTTCAGATAGTGTAAGGTTTTTTTTTTTTTTAAATGTACACTACTGTTTTAGCAGATATGACTTGCACTGGTGTGACACTGTGCCCTGGCAGGACCTGGAACGCACACTTTTAAGGGAAACTGACTGCTATTATTTTACAGTAAAAAAAGTTTTTTTTTTTTTTTAAATGTATGTACACTACTGTTTTAGTAGATATGACTTGCACTGGTGTGACACTGTGCCCTGGCAGGACCTGGAGCGCACACGTGTGAGGGAAACTGACTGCTATTATTTCACAATAAAAAAGGTTGTTTTTTTAAAATGTATGTACACTACTGTTTTAGCAGATATGACTTGCACTGGTGTGACACTGTGCCCTGGCAGGACCTGAAATGCACACGTGTGAAGGAAACTGACTGCTATTATTTCACAGTAAAAAAAGGTGTGTTTTTTTTTTTTTTTAAATGTACACTACTGTTTTAGCAGATATGACTTGCACTGGTGTGACACTGTGCCCTATCAGGACCTGGAACGCACACGTGTGAAGGAAACTGACTGCTATTATTTCACAGTAAAAAAAGGTTTTTTTTTTTTTTTAAATGTACACTACTGTTTTAGCAGATATGACTTACACTGGTGTCACACTGTGCCCTGGCAGGACCTCAAACGCACACGTGTGAAGGAAAATGACTGCTATTATTTCAAATTAAAAAAAGTTTTTTGTTTTTTTTAAATGTACACTACTGTTACACCAGATATGAGTGGTGGCACTGGGCAAGTGGGCACAGTATATGCTGTGGGCCTGAGCTGGCAGGCAGGCTGCAATTAGATTACACAGGGGAAAAAAAAAAAAAAAGCAGACTGATGTTCTAGCCCTAAAAAGGGCTTTTTGGGGTGCTGTCCTTACAGCAGAGATCAGATGAGTCCTTCAGGACTGTAGTGGACACTGAATACACTAGCCTAGCTATCGATTTCCCTATTAAATCAGCAGCAGCTACACTGTCCCTCCTCTCACTAAGAATGCAGGCTCCGAATGAATCTAAAATGGATGCTGTCCAGGAGGTGGGAGGGTCTGGCAGGGAGTGTCTGGTGCTGATTGGCTGGAATGTGTCTGGTGACTGTGAGTTACAGGGTCAAAGTTCACTCAATGATGACGAATAGGGGGCGGATCGAACATCGCATATGTTCGCCGTCCGCTGCAAACGCAAACATGCTCTGTTCGCTGCGAACTATTCGCGGCAGAACTGTTCGCGACATCACTAGTGCTAAGGTGGAATACTGGGTGAGTGAAAGCATTGCATTAGGATTTGAAGTGTGCTGCACACATTGCTCTTCTTCTTCATTAACAAAGCTTAGTTTAAAGACTCCAGTTGAAAATCTTAAACTCCTGTCTCCTCCATGCATTTAATTAGCATGAAAACATATGTCTCTTTAAATTATATATTAATGATATAGAGACATAGGCATCTATTTATCAAGCCGTCAACTTACTTGCATTCTACGGCACCAATACGCTCGCCTAAGATCGCCTAACATCGCTGCCGCGCGATCTCCAAAATTACCAAAAAAGCTGTCAAAAGCCACGAACCAAGTACGGTGCGATGAGCAGCGGACTGTTGTTAACTAACAGTCATCGATCTTGCTGCTCTTCGGCTTTTTCACAGCTTTATTGGTACCCTGTCACTAAACACCCACACTATACTATACTGTTTTACCCCCTATACCTCCGCTCCCGGAGCCCACCGCAACTCTAATAAATGTATTAACCCTTAAACTGCCGCTCACGGACCTCGCTGCAACTAAATAAAGTGTTTAACCCCTAAACCGCCGCTCCCGGAGGCCACCGCCACCTACATTATACTTATTAACCCCTAATCTGCTACCCCCTACACCGCCGCCACCTACATTAAATTTATTAACCCCTAATCTGCCCCCCCCTACACTGTCGCCACCTACATGATATTTATTAACCTCTAATATGCCCCCCCTACACCGCCACCACCTACCTAAATTTATTAACCCCTAATCTGCCGCCCCCAACGTCGCCACCACTATATTAAATTTATTAACCCCTAAACCTAAGTCTAACCCTAACCATAACACCCCCTAACTTAAATATAATTTAAATTAAAAAAAAAATATTCCTATCATTAAATAAATTATTCCTATTTAAAACTAAATACTTACCTATAAAATAAACCCTAAGATAGCTACAATATAACTAATAGTTACATTGTCGCTATCTTAGGGTTTATTTTTATTTTACAGGCAAGTTTGTATTTATTTTAACTAGGTACAATAGTTACTAAATAGTTATTAACTATTTAATAACTTCCTAGTTAAAATAAATACAAATATACCTGTAAAATAAAACCTAACCTATGTTACAATTACACCTAACACTACACTATAATTAAATTAATTCCCTAAACTAAATACAATTAAATACAATTAAATAAAATTATCTAAAGTACAAAAAAAACAAACACTAAATTACAGAAAATAATAAACAAATTACAAGATTTTTAAACTAATTACACCTAATCTAATCCCCCTAACAAAATAAAAAAAAGCCCCCCAAAATAAAAAAGCCCTACCCTACACTAAATTACAAACAGCCCTTAAAAGGGCCTTTTGCGGGGCATTGCCCCAAAGTAATCAGCTCTTTTAACTGTAAAAAAAAAAATTTCAACCCCCCAACATTAAAACCCACCACCCACACAACCAACCCTACTCTAAAACCCACCCAATACCCCCTTAAAAAAACCTAACACTAACCCCTTGAAGATCACCCTACCGTGAGAAGTCTTCACCCAAATGGGCCGAAGTCCTCAACGAAGCCAGCAGAAGTGGTCCTCCAGATGGGCAGAAGTGGTCCTCCAGACGGGCAGAAGTCTTCATCCAGACGGCATCTTCTATCTTCATCCATCCAGCGCGGAGCGGCTCCATCTTCAAGACATCCGATGTAGAGCATCCTCTTCATCCAACGTCTTCTTCAACAATGACGGTTCCATTAAGTGACGTCATCCAAGATGGTGTCCCTTCAATTCCGATTGGCTGATAGAATTCTATCAGCCAATCGGACTTAAGGTAGGAAAAATCCTATTGACTGATGCAATCAGCCAATAGGATTGAAGTTCAATCCTATTGGCTGATACAATCTTCTGCCTGTCTGGAGGACAACTTCTGCCCGTCTGGAGGACCATTTCTGCAGGCTTTGTTGAGGACTTAGGCCCGGTTGGGTGAAGACTTCTCACTGTAGGGTGATCTTCAAGTGGTTAGTGTTAGGTTTTTTAAGGCGGGATTGGGTGGGTTTTAGAGTAGGGTTGGTTGTGTGGGTGGTGGGTTTTAATGTTGGGGGGTTTGTAATTTTTTTTTACATGTAAAAGAGCTGATTACTTTGGGGCAATGCCCCGCAAAAGGCCCTTTTAAGGGCTATTTGTAATTTAGTGTGGGTTTTTTTTTATTTTGGGGGGGGGGGTTTATTTGGTTAGGGGGATTAGATTAGGTGTAATTAGTTTAAAAATCTTGTAATTTGTTTATTATTTTCTGTAATTTAGTGTTTGCTTTTTTGTACTTTAGATAATTTTATTTAATTGTAATTAATTGTATTTCATGTAGGGAATTAATTTAATTATAGTGTAGTTTTAGGTGTAATTGTAACTTAGGTTAGGTTTTATTTTACAGGTAAGTTTGTCTTTATCTTAACTAGGTAGTTATCAAATAGTTAATTTATTTAATGATATGAATATTTATTTACATTTATTTACATTATATTTAAGTTAGGGGATGTTAGGGTTAGGGTTAGACTTAGGTTTAGGAGTTAATAAATTTAATATAGTGGCGGCGACGTTGGGGGCGGCAGATTAGGGATTAATAAATGTAGGTAGGTGGCGGCGGTGTCGTAGGTTGCGGCAGTGTAGAGGGTGGCAGATTAGGGGTTAATAAGTATAATGTAGGTGGCAGCAATGTAGGGGGGCAGATTAGGGGTGTTTAGACTCGGGGTACATGTTAGGGTGTTAGCTGTAAACGTTACCATAGGAATCAATGGGATATCGGGCAGCAGTGAACATGAGCTTTTGCTGCTTTCAGACTCCTATTGATTCCTATGGTATCTGCCGCCTCCAGGGCAGCGGATTGAAAACCAGGTTCGCTGGGCCAGAATAGTGGCGAGCGTACCTGGTAGAAATTTGATACCTAGCTAAAGTAGTCAGATTGTGCCGAATTTGCATTTGGAACATCTGTAATGACGTAAGCATCAATCTGTGTCGGACTGAGTCCGGTGGATCATATGTTACGTCACAAAATTCTACTTTTGCCGGTCTGTAGGCTTTGATAACTAAGGGGAATCAGGCTCGCCACAAATACGCTGCGGAATTCCAGCGTATTTGCGGTTGATGGCTTGATAAATAGATGCTATAGTCATTTCAAATAAAACAAAACATATATATAGGTGATACTTGATGTAACACATTTTAAGGATTTAGATTTGCCATCAGAAGGTCTCACCTCATCAACCTATTCAACATCTTGTTATAACTCTAAACATTCTGGGCATACTGATTTCCCTCTAGAAAGGATTATACACCTAATTTGTGGTAAGCCAAACATATAATCAGTCTCACAGATTACGACCTCCTTATTCCACCTGTATGTTTTAATGTAAGTCAGAATAATTGGTGACAGGTCTTAATAACCATATCCTTATTTCACAGACTTTGTATCCTAACAAAACACAGGAATGATAATGTGATTTTTAACATAAAAAAGTATAATTGCAGAGCCTGTATTGCTTTCAGACTCCCATTGATTCCTATGGTATCTGCCGCCTCCAGGGCAGCGGATTGAAAACCAGTTACGCTGGGCCGGAATAGTGGCGAGCGTACCTGGTAGAAATGTGATAACTAGCAAAAGTAGTCAGATTGTGTCGAATTTGCATTCGGAACATCTGTAATGACGTAAGCATCGATCTGTGTCGGACTGAGTCCGGCGCATCATATGTTATGTCACAAAATTCTACTTTTGCCGGTCTGTAGGCTTTGATAACTAAGGGGAATTAGGCTCGCCACAAATACGCTGCGGAATTCCAGCGTATTTGCAGTTGATGGCTTGATAAATGGATGCCATAGTCATTTCAAATAAAACAAACCATATATAGGTGATGCTTGATGTAACACATTTTAAGGATTTAGATTTGCCATCAGAAGGTCTCACCTCATCAACCTATTCAACATTTTGTTATGACTCTAAACCTTCTGGGCATACTGATTGTCCTCTAGAAAGGATTATACACCTAATTTGTGGTAAGCCAAACATATAATCAGTCTCACAGATTACGACCTCCTTATTCCACCTGTATGTTTTAATGTAAGTCAGAATAATTGGTGACAGGTCTTAATAACCATATCCTTATTTCACAGACTGTGTATCCTAACAAAACACAGGAATGATAATGTGATTTTTAACATAAAATAGTATAATTGCAGAACCTGTATTGTATCTGATTTACCTACAAGACATTCACATACAAATGTTCTTGCCTCATCTTGCAATTTAATAAGTGTATCTAACAGCTAAATGGCAAATCAGCAAACATATGGTGTATGTGTATATGGGCATAACATGTAATTTTTACAGTAATGAAGATTTACGTTCTACTTTTATGGGCTTGATTTATCAAGCTACGGTGGACAGGGGCGTACATATGCGCCCCTGTCTGCTGCAGCTCACCTCTTGCAGACTAAATTCTCCTGGCGGAATTTAACATTGCAATGCCGCCTCCTGCCCGTGCATAGCCAATCACGCGCGGGCAGTAGCTGTCAATCTCGCCTGTCAGACGAGACCGGGGAGATTGAAATTCTCCACTTAAGAGGTGGAGAAGAGTAAGGGAAGCAGTGGTCTGATAAATACACTGCTTGATAAATACGGACTGCAGGTTCTCTTGTAACGAAGCCTTTGATAAAGTGAGGCCTATATACAACTATTAGTGTTTCAGGGGGTATGAGAGGCACATAAATTACTTTTGGCTATCATCTCTTTTTTTGTAAATAAACCTCTTGACACTCCCTCATCATTGAGGATTGCAGAGAATGAGATATTTCAATAGAATCTGCTCCTCACTGAAGTGACAAATTTTGCCACTACCTTCAAACGTGTACTCCATACCATTCAATTGATTTTTTTCCTCAAATGATAGAAAACCACAGGAGGTCAGACAATGCATACGCATGAGCATCCAGGAATTAGTTCAATTCTCGAAAACCCTCTCAAAGGTGTCACACAAAATTAAAATAGAGAATACAGAAAGTTCATATAAGTAGCTTAGTGTATACCATTAAAGCCAGTAGAATTGTACTGTATAATCAAAAAGTTCATAATAATAATTAAAAAAATGTTATAGCATTTATTCAAAATTGGGCAGCATATTTTTTCTAACATATTTCAAAATGTACTTCAATTTAATGGCTACTTGTATCATGTGACAGCTGTTAGCCAATAACAGACTCATATACGTATACATTGTAAATTCATGGACTGCACAGCAAGAACTGGTGCCTCAGAAAGCGTGCAGATAAAAAGACTGTGCACAACTTGATAATGGAATTAAATTGGAAAGACTCTTTTAGTATCCCTTTAAAATAGTGAAAGTATTGTTATTCATTCACAGAACTCCACTCTTAAATATTTTTTTCTTAGCTCTTAGTGAAAACTTAATTCTTTCACACAGGAAATGTCAGACACTGATTTAAAAGTCAAGATTTCCCTTTATGGAATGAAAATTATACTCTGATATTAGCCACATGCAGATCATCATCACCTTGAGAACAAATCAAACACGTATTACCTGTGATACGGCCTGTGTCATGTGCCTTAAGTGCTCATTTTTTCATGAGCATGAAATTGTATTTGCAAAAAGAGAAAGCATATAAAATGCATGTGTTACACATTTAATATAAAGTAAAAAAAGATGTTTCCAAAAAAGCCAAGGAAAAGTTAATGAGAATGCCCTTAACACTGCAATTTTGTGAATGCATAGAAAACATGAAACTCTTCTAAACTTCACAATCAAAATATACAGCTTTGACTTTACTTTTTCATGCAAAAAAAGAATGTGTAGATATTACTCATACATATGCATGATAGAATATCTCTTTAACTTTAGCATTATAGACTTTTGCGCATCACATACAAAATACTCACCAAACATGTCAGTATATATCTTTGATGTCTTTGTGCAAGCTGTTTGGCATTACTAGTGAGCCACTTATGTAATTAAAATGGTGACAGCAATTATTGACATGCTTAATAAATTAGTGGCTTGAATTACTGGCTTGATTGACATCTAACCCATATTTTGCTCTGAGTGACCTACATCTCTTTCTGCATTTTTTATTGGTACTAATAATTAACTTTAAGCACTTCTAAAGAAACTGAGATAATGATTGATTACGATTTGAAGCTGCACACATTGGCATTACTAGTGTTACGAGAGTTGCTTCTGTTGCTGCAGAGGTCCTGATCTGCAACTCATTAATGACCATTAAAAGATAATTCATATGTAAATGTAACATCTTACAGCAACTACATTGTAATTTTAGATAACTTTGCTTATCAAACCCAGAGTACTGAAAATGGAAATATTGTTCAGCCAACAAAAAAACAAATGTGTAAAATATTTGCGTAGGAAACATAAAGGGGCAGATTATGAGTGGAGCGCTATTTAGCGATTTAGCTAAAGTGCTAATTGCACTAGAAGTAAACTTTTTGTGCACGTCAAGTAGTGCTCGTATTATGAGTTGAAAGTAAAAAGTTACTGCTTTTGTGCTAACCCAACCCACGCAAAAAGCCGAACTTAGAATATTGCATGCACAATAACCTACTCCGCCATAGAAGTCAATAGAGGAAAAACAGTGGAAAAAAAACCCTCCACGCACGAGCAAACCCAATTATATATTCTCATGTGTGCTAACTTGACATGGAAATGAATGAATGTTTCACATAACAGAATATGTTCTATTTATTCATAAATAAATATTTGAACATATAACTAATGGTATATTGGTAACATATATAGCTTTACCTATATACACTCACCGGCTAATTTATTAGGTACACCTTGCTAGTACCGGGTTGGACCCCCTTTTGCCTTCAGTACTGCCTTAATTCTTTGTGGCATAGATTCAACAAGGTGTTGGAAACATTCCTCAGAGATTTTGGTCCATATTAACATGATAGCATCACATAGTTGCTGCAGATTTGTCGGTTGCACATCCATGATGCAAATCTCCCGTTCCACCACAACCCAAAGGTGCATTATTGGATTGAGATCAGGTGATTGTGGAGGCCATTGGAGTACAGTGAACTCATTAAAAAGTTCAAGAAACTAGTTTCAGATTATTTGAGCTTTGTGACATGATGCATTATCCTGCTGGAAGTAGCTATCAGAAGATGGGTACACTGTAGTCATAAAGAGATGGACATGGTCAGCAACAATACTCTGGTAGGTTGTGGCATTTAAACGATGCTCAGTTGGTACTAAGGGGCCTAAAATGTGCCAAGAAAATATCCCCCCACACCATTACACCACCACCACCAGCCTGAAACATTGATACAAGGCAGGATGGATCCATGCTTTAATGTTGTTTATGCCAAATTCTGACCCTACCATCTGAATGTTGCAGCTGAAATCGAGACTCGAGACCAGGCAATGTTTTTCCAATCTTCTATTGTCCAATTTTGGTGAGCCTGTGTGAATTGTAGCCTCACTTTCCTGCTGTTAGCTTACACGAGTGGCACCCGGTGTGGTCTTCTGCTACTGTAGCCCATC
Source organism: Bombina bombina (assembly GCF_027579735.1). Taxonomy (NCBI): domain Eukaryota; kingdom Metazoa; phylum Chordata; class Amphibia; order Anura; family Bombinatoridae; genus Bombina; species Bombina bombina. The sequence goes on along the minus strand of NC_069502.1, from coordinate 291,822,340 downwards.
TGCATCAAGGTTCGATGTGTTGTTCATTTAGCGATGATGTTCTGCATACCTTGTTAGTAACGAGTGCTTATTTGAGTTATTGTTGCCTTTCTATCATCTCAAACCAGTCTGAATATTCTCCTTTGACCTCTAACATCAACAAGGTATTGTCGTCCACATAACTGCTGCTCAATTGATATTTTCTCTTTTTTGGACCATTCTCTGTAAACCCTAGAGATAGTTGTGTGTGAAATTCCCAGTATATCAACAGTTTTTGAAATACTCAGACCAGCCCTTCTGGCACCAACAACCATGCCACGTTCAAAGTCACTTAAATCCCCTTTTATCCCGATTCTGATGCTCAGTTTGAACTTTAGCAAGTCATCTTCACCACGTCTAGATGCCTAAATGCATTAAGTTACTGCCATCTGATTGGCTGATTAGCAATTTGTGTTACCAAGTGATTGAACAGGTGTATATGTAAATGTATACTGTATATATAGATGATTATAGATATATACAGATATTTATAGGAATATATTATTATAAATACTTAGATATATATATGCAGAACATCTGAATGTGAAATATTTACAGTAAATACACACTATAAAACTTTAATAAATGTGAATATTGCATAAATATCATTTTACATGTTTTCATCTATTTAACTGAAAAGGGCTCCAATGCACTTATATATATAAATACATATATAAATACATATGTGTGTGTGTGTATGTATGTGTATATATATATATATATATATATATATATATATATATATATATATACAGAGAGAAGTGCACTCACAGGAACGAACAACTGGCTCAATACAATTGTTAGCCTGTTCTATGGCGACTTACCACCTGGGTGCAGCTTTTTAGCCCAGTAATGCTTTTCACAGAGAAGAACTTTCCTGTAGTATATCAGTCTGATCCCGCCTATTACGGTCAGTCCAGCGCCGAAATACCAGGCAATTCCTCTCTGAACAAGGAACACAGCAACCCCAGACGACCGTTTCGGCCTTCATTGGGCCTCGTCAGTGAGGTGTAGCCATATTCCTCTAAGCACACTGAGCAAGGAGTCCACGTCTGGTTGCCCCTTTTTCCCATAGGGAGACTAAATACATACAGAGAGAAGTGCACTCACAGGAACGAACAACTGGCTCAATACAATTGTTAGCCTGTTCTATGGCGACTTACCACCTGGGTGCAGCTTTTTAGCCCAGTAATGCTTTTCACAGAGAAGAAAAGCATTACTGGGCTAAAAAGCTGCACCCAGGTGGTAAATCGCCATAGAACAGGCTAACAATGGTATTGAGCCAGTTGTTCGTTCCTGTGAGTGCACTTCTCTCTGTATGTATTTGGTCTCCCTATGGGAAAAAGGGGCAACCAGACGTGGACTCCTTGCTCAGTGTGCTTAGAGGAATACTGCTACACCTCACTGACGAGGCCCAATGAAGGCCGAAACGATCGTCTGGGGTTGCTGTGTTCCTTGTTCAGAGAGGAATTGCCTGGTATTTCGGCGCTGGACTGACCGTAATAGGCGGGATCAGACTGATATACTACAGGAAAGTTCTACTCTGTGAAAAGCATTACTGGGCTAAAAAGCTGCACCCAGGTGGTAAATCGCCATAGAACAGGCTAACAATGGTATTGAGCCAGTTGTTCGTTCCTGTGAGTGCACTTCTCTCTGTATGTATTTGGTCTCCCTATGGGAAAAAGGGGCAACCAGACGTGGACTCCTTGCTCAGTGTGCTTAGAGGAATACTGCTACACCTCACTGACGAGGCCCAATGAAGGCCGAAACGATCGTCTGGGGTTGCTGTGTTCCTTGTTCAGAGAGGAATTGCCTGGTATTTCGGCGCTGGACTGACCGTAATAGGCGGGATCAGACTGATATACTACAGGAAAGTTCTACTCTGTGAAAAGCATTACTGGGCTAAAAAGCTGCACCCAGGTGGTAAATCGCCATAGAACAGGCTAACAATGGTATTGAGCCAGTTGTTCGTTCCTGTGAGTGCACTTCTCTCTGTATATATATATATATATATATATAATTCCAAAAAAGTTAGAAAAAGAAAGAATATATAAAGAATTAGTTGGAATAAGGATAAAGTAAGGGAATGGGGGAAAGACCATTAACCCTAAATAACCATTACACATTAAAGTTAAGATTTGTATAAAAAAAATGGTAATACACAATGGTTTGCTACAAACTAAAGATCAATTTAATGCTAAATGTAAAAATTGTTACAAAACACAGCAGCAATGAGTGTGTTTGTAATGAAACAACACTAGTTATTATTACAAGGGGCCCCTTGAAATTATACCATCTGAGGATTAATCAAATAGTCTCAGACAAAATAAAGTCCAAAAATGAGGAAATCCAAAATTGAACTGTGAATAAACCATGAATATAATGAGGATCCCCTTTATGAAGCAGTGGACAATGATTAAGGTACAATCCTTTCTAGATGAAAATTAATGTTTTCTTTTGGAAATTATAGTAAGGTATTGCTGAGTAACCCATTTACAGAAATGTTTGCAAAATTATAATTGCTGTGTTTCCTCCATACGGCCACTTGTAACAGAACTCATATATAGTACTCACTCAGGTTGTGCCTCAGGTTGATTGTTATAGGGATTAGAGGAATTTACACAGCATACCTCCCTTGCTGACACAGAGTAAGCTTCCAATCCACACCTCCTTAAGATACAATTCCCTTCTTACAACCGCACCTTACGAGAGTTGCTCCTGTGGCCACAGAGGTCCTGGGTGCCAAGTAAACTTTCTGTTGATGCTGTCCACTGCTACTTTCTACTTTCTCACGCTGCTGCTTGATAAGTGCTTAGCGGTTTTGGGACATTTGAATTACCACTGCATTAGACGCCATGCTAGGAAAACACACTAGACACCCAGCTTAGGAAACACAGCAATTATAATTTTGCAAATATTTGTGTGACTGGGTTACTCAGCAATACTTTACTTGCATTTCCAAAAGAAAACATTAATTTTCATCTAGAAAGGATTGTACCTTAACCCCTTAATGACCACAGCACTTTTCCATTTTCTGTCCGTTTGGGACCAAGGCTATTTTTACATTTTTGCAGTGTTTGTGTTTAGCTGTAATTTTCTTCTTACTCATTTACTGTAGCCACACATATTATATACCGTTTTTCTCGCCATTAAATGGACTTTCTAAAGATACCATTATTTTCATCATATCTTATAATTTACTATAAAAAAAATGATAAAATATGAGGAAAAATGGAAAAAAACACACTTTTTCTAACTTTGACCCCCAAAATTTGTTACATATCTAAAACCACCAAAAAACACCCATGCTAAATAGTTTCTAAATTTTGTCCTGAGTTTAGAAATACCCAATGTTTACATGTTCTTTGCTTTTTTTGCAAGTTATAGGGCCATAAATACAAGTAGCACTTTGCTATTTCCAAACCATTTTTTTCCAAAATTAGCGCTAGTTACATTAGAACACTAATATCTTTCAGGAATCCCTGAATATGCCTTGACATGTATATATTTTTTTTTAGTAGACATCCCAAAGTATTGATCTAGGCCAATTTTGGTATATTTCATACCACCATTTCACCGCCAAATGCGATCAAATCCAAAAAATCGTTCACTTTTTCACAAATTTTTTCACAAACTTTCGGTTTCTCACTGAAACTATTTACAAACAACTTGTGCAATTATGGCATAAATGGTTGTAAATTCTTCTCTGGGATCCCCTTTGTTCAGAAATAGCAGACATATATGGCTTTGGCGTTGCTTTTTGGTAATTAGAAGGCCGCTAAATGCCACTGCGCACCACAAGTGTATTATGCCCAGCAGTTAAGGGGTTAATTAGGGAGCTTTTAGGGAGCTTGTAGGGTTAATTTTAGCTTTAGTGTAGTGTAGTAGACAACCCCAAGTATTGATCTAGGCACATTTTGGTATATTTCATGCCACCATTTCTCCGCCAAATGCGATCAAATTAAAAAAAACTTAAAATTTTTCACAATTTTAGGTTTCTCACTGAAATCATTTACAAACAGCTTGTGCAATTATGGCACAAATGGTTGTAAATGCTTGTCTGGGATCCCCTTTGTTCAGAAATAGCAGACATATATGACTTTGGCGTTGCTTTCTGGTAATTAGAAGGCCGCTAAATCCTGCTGCGCCTCACACGTGTATTATGGCTAGCAGTGAAGGGGTTAATTAGGGAGTTTGTAGGGAGCTTGCAGGGTTAATTTTAGCTTTAGTGTAGAGATCAGCCTCCCATCTGACACATCCCACCCCCTGATCCCTCCCAAACAGCTCCCTTCCCTTCCCTCCCCCACAATTGTCCCCGCCATCTTAAGTACTGGCAGAAAGTCTGCCAGTACTAAAATAAAAGGGTTTTTAAAAAAAAAAAAAAAAAAAAAAATTTTAGCATATGTACATATGCTACTGTGTAGGATCCCCCCTTAGCCCCCAACCTCCCTGATCCCCCCCAAAACCGCTCTCTAACCCTCCCCTCTGCCTTATTGGGGGCCATCTTGGGTACTGGCAGCTGTCTGCCAGTACCCAGTTTGCAATAAAAAGTGCAATAAAAAGTGCTTTTTTGTTTTGTTTTTCTTTTCTGTAGTGTAGCTTCCCCCACCCCCACACAGACAAACCCCCACCACCTTGCTGATCGTTTTTTTTTTTTTTAATCTTTGACTTTCAACATTTTTAATTTTCAACATTTTCTGTAGTGTAGCGTTTCCCACCCGCTCCCTCCCCGTGCACGCGCCCGCCCCCACCCTCCCGTGCGCGCGCCCGTGCGTGCCCCCCGCCACCCCCGCCCACGATCCCGCCCCCCTTCACATAACCAGGGCCATCGATGGCCGCCACCCGCCTCCCGGTCCAGCTCCCACCCACCAACGCAGTAAGCCATCGATCTCCGGTGCAGAGAGGGCCACAGAGTGGCTCTCTCTGCACCGGATGGCTTACAAAGGTTATTACAGGATGCCTCCATATCGAGGCATCACTGCAATAACCGGAAAGCAGCTGGAAGCGAGCAGGATCGCTTCCAGCTGCTTTCCACACTGAGGACGTGCAGGGTACGTTCTCAGGCGTTAACTGCCTTTTTTCTGAGGACGTACCCTGCACATCCTCAGTCGTTAAGGGGTTAAACGTTGTCCACTGCTTCACAAAGGGGATCCCCATTATATTCATAGTTCAACTTTGGATTTCATCATTTTTTTTATTTATTTTGTCTGAGACTATTTGATTAATCCTGAGAGGGTATACTTTCAAGGGGCCCTTTGTAATAATAACTAGTGTTGTTTCATTACAAACATACTCATTGCTGCTGGGTTTTGTAACAATTTTTGCATTAAATTGATGTTTGTAGCAAACCATTGTGTATTACCATTTTTTATACAAATCTAGTTATTTAGGGTTAATAATTCAGTGCTGGACAGAGCCATATTTTACCCATTCCCTTACTTTATCCTTATTCCAACTAATTCTTTATATCTTCTTTCTTTTTCTAACTTTTTTGGAATTTGATAATTCATTATAGTCCCCTAGCACCATTAATTGCTGCAGAAAATGCATAGGTAGAAATTATTTGTCAAATCTTTCCACTGATTAACTATGTGGTGCTGTTACTCTAAAAACATATATATATATATATATATATATATATATATATATACACACATGCATACACACATACATACATACCTACAGTACATTTATATGTTTAGACATGTATATGTATGTATTTCTATATCAAATCCTTTTGCCTGACTTTTTTTTCTAACACCTGAGATCTCATATCTTTGAGCCCTTATAACTTTTTTATGGGTTTTTTTTAAAAATAATTTTTATTAGACAGTGTTATTATGAGTGTAACTATATTGTGCAATTTATTTTTGATGTGTTTTGTCACACTTTTTCATTTCACTAAACAGTTAACAGCTCTGATGACATGCTTACCCGGTTAGCGTTAACTTCAGTTGCACTTAAGCGATCGCGTTTACTTTCAACTTGTATTTATGATCACAATTTAACTTGCGCGCAAACAAACTTAAAAACCTGATATCGCTCGCACGCAAACGTTTGCACTCTACTCATAATCTGGCCCAATATAAGAAAAACTATATTCTGAAACTTATACTTGTATGCTTTGAGGGCATTCAAAGGATATAGCGTTTTGCAGTATGTTTTCCTTATATTTTTAAGCAGTATAAAAAATACCATGAATAAAGATGAAATCATAAACTATGCTTTTAGTATAATAAAAAAGATTAATTGAATGTGTTATTCAAATTGGAATGAAACATTTATATCCAACTAATTTACAAGCTCATATTTAAAATGTTTAAGCGCATTCATTTTATTGAATAAGCGAACAGAGCTTCTCATTAATTTTCTTGAAACAAACATGAGAATCAAAATATAGATTATTTGGGTATATTTATTTGTTTAACTATAAAAACAACTTAAAATTACTTAAAACAGCACTTTAAATGTATGTCCATCAAGATATAGCTTACTTAAACACAAATAAATAAAAAAATTAAACAGAAATACAAAACTGTAATTGCACACTCAGGAGAATCAAATTGTAATTTGGTTAATTAGTTAATTACTGTTTTGGACAGTTCATTTATCTCACAGGAAAAGTTCCAAAATTTGCAATCATGCTTGTCTGTTTATTTTCCTCCATTAGAATTGCAACAAAGGCCTAAAAATTGCCTCACAAAACAATCCAATCAAATAGATAATACCAATATGTCTAATATATATATATATATATATATATATATATATATATATATATATATATATATATATATATATATATATATATATATATACAGGAACAGACGTTTGCACTCTCAGGTCTTTTTTTCAATTTTTATTGTGGAACGTTTTCGGGGTATTATAACCCCATCATCAGCATACAACAGTGATAATAATCAAACATTTTATAGTGTTTTACAGCAAAAGTGTACCAATCACAAACCTCACATCTCCCCCAGCTTTGGCGGCGAAATTATCGGCAGTGGAACGCATAATGCGTTCCACCGTCTTGGCTAATACCGGAAGTTCAAAAAACATCACTTCCGGTTTAGTGCAATTTACGAATATTGTGCAGTTATTTCACAAATCTCTAAATGAACAAAAAACACACAAAAATCTGTTTAGCTTCCAGGTAATACACATCTTGTGTCAGTGTGGAGTGATAAGTGCTTAAAACTAACAATCTTGTTAATATACTCCATTTATTGTGTCAAACTGTGTGGTGTGTGTATCTACTGTTATAGCAACCATTGCCATAGAGACAACAATGGACGGCTGCTGAAATACATACATACATGTCAAGTGAATACTACAAACTCTATATATTAAAATTTGAGATGGGATATAGTAAATCCCTAATCCCCAAGGTGAAACATATCAAAGAAAATTAAAAACAGAATCGAATAGGATTACATTGCTGAGCCATTAGTATCCCCTCCCCAATATTTATAATGTATTAATGGATACTTCCAAACTTCGTTATAGACTTACAGGTGATGGATATGAGCTGGGATAAAGCTGAACTAACTACAATCACTGGAATAAATGGGAGGGCTAATGTGACGGATTTAAACCTTTGTATGCAATGCACACCTCTGTCCACCTTGGGACCAGGTGTGATATCGCCGTCTATACATTATATCTATATTGTATCAAAGGCTAAGTACTTTGTAAGATAGATGATATATATAAACCATATCAATGGCTAAATGTATTCATATGTTTGACGGCAGATAGGCTACCTAAGAAACTGGACTGGTTATGTCTGTCATTTAATATATTAGTTAGATCGAGTATAGACATGTTATTTGTCCAATATATCTAATAGATGTTAGGTAGCTAACATCCCGATGTAAATTATGGGGTTCATTCGAGGATATATGCCTAACTTACATCAGGGTCATATGTCTATGATAGAGAGTATACCTCGCACTTAATATCAATTGATAAATACTTTTCAAACATAATGGAGAATTGTAAATTTAAGGTAAAGACCACATGCAGCAATTATTATCATATATTTTACACAGAGTTCCATATTGCCCAGACTATTAAGATTTTAGGTGCAGATGTGAGTAATTAACACAGGTAGGCCAGGCTTCCACATCATGTACTGGAATCATAACGATCCCAATCCATAGTGCTGAGAGAACAATGCGGGGAACCCCCCTCAACAAGAGGGGACACTGCAGAGTGCAACTCAGAGCCACCATGCCACCCCGGTTGTACCCCAAGTCGGTAGCACACTATACTAGGTTTTTAAAGTCTGGCATGGAATTCAAGCCACCAGGTATAATGGTCCCTAGGCGGAACATCCACTGTGCTTCACATTTCAGAAGCAGTTTGTTGCGGTCTCCACCTCATTCCAACGGAGGTATATGGTCTATCAATATATACCGTATCGAGGAGACCGAATGTCCCTCATTCGCGCAATGTCGCGCCACAGGCTGCTCAGAAGTTCCTTCCTTGATGGCGGTCCTTATGGCATATCGGTGATTAGCCATCCTTTCGCGTAATGTTCCTGACGTCTTGCCAACATAAAACCTCGAGCATGGGCAAAACAGAAGATACACTACGTGCGTCATAGTGCATGTTATGGAGTGTCTAATCTTGAAGGACCGGTTAGTATGTGGATGGTGGAAAACCTTAGTGCCAATAAGGCCACTGCATGTAGTGCAACCTAAACATCGGTATGATCCCCTGATGTTTCTTTTAGTGCCTGTGTCATAGCTTGCTTTAGGATCAGTCCTCATTAACAGATCTTTGAGGTTAGTGCCCCTCTTGAAGCCCACCATGGGACTTAGGTTATGAGTGAACGTAAGTTTTGGATCTGAAGCCAAAATGGGCCAGTGTTGGCGTAGAATCCTGCCAGTGCCCTTCGTTGTAGGAGTAAATGTGGTCGACATAATCAACTTATCTGTAGTGTCACGTCTAGGTTTTGGTTGTATCAGTTCCGCTTGTGTCAAGGTAGATACAGCTTCCACGGATTCTTGAATCACGGCTGCCTTATACCCTCTCGAGCGGAACCTCTCACCCACTCCAATCAGTTGGGAGACCCCTGTTTCAATGTTAGAATTATTTCTCATAGTTCTAATACATTGTGACTTGACAATACCCTTCAACAATGCCGGGGGATGGCAGCTGTCTGCCCTGAGTAACGAATTCCGATCAGTGGGCTTATGATACAGTGTGGTCCCCAGTTTATCTGTGTCTTTAAAGACAGTCAAATCCAAAAAATTGATGGATTGTTCATCCACTGTCATTTTAAATTTTACATTGTCAGTGCAGTTATTATAGCGATTGTACCAAGCCTGGAGTCCCTCCATGCCTCCTCGCCATACCAAAAAGATATCATCTATATATCTGTAATAACAGATAATAGATGAGTCAGTATGAGACCATAAGTGCATGTTCTCAAAATACGACATATAAATATTGGCGTAGGCAGGGGCCATGGAGGAACCCATGGCGGTACCGGCCACCTGCAGATAGAATTTCTTTTCAAATCTGAAATAGTTTTTAAATAAACAATATTCAATCAGAGAAGATAGATATTCTATCGGGGGACCATTATAACTAGGGTTGTCAATAAGGTGCTCCTGTACTGCCTTTAATCCCTCATGGTGAGGTATAATGGTATACAGACTGTTGACATCCAGACTCACGAGTAAATCGTTACGCTGGATGTCAACAGACCGTATCTTCCTAATGAAATCATTGGTGTCCATGATATAGGAACGTATCCCCTTAACCACTGGTTGCAACAACACATACACAAACTGGGCTACAGGCTGTGTTAATGACTCACGTGCCGAGACTATCGGACGGCCCGGTGGATGGTCCAGAGTTTTGTGGATTTTGGGGATAGAGTACAGAATAGGTACTCTGGGAAATTTGGTGGTACAAAATTCCCAAATGTGTTCTGATAGAAAGCCTTGTTCCAATCCCAATGTTAAAAGGGTATCTAATTGGGTTTTGTACATGTGAGTGGGGTCATTAGTTAATGATTTGTATGTATTCATGTCAGATAGCTGATCCAAAATGTCATTTCTGTAATCAGTATAGTTAAGTAACACTATGGCCCCGCCCTTATCGGCGGGCCTAATTACAATGGAGGAATCAGCTTGAAGGGTTTGAATAGCCCTCTGTTCCTCCCTAGATAAATTGTGTTTCCACAGTGTTTCTGTTTGTTCAGTGTCAAGGTCTTGAGAGACCAATCTTAGAAAAGTTTTAGTGCTAGAGCTACAATTAACAGGCTCAAATGTGGTTGGTAACTTGCATTTGAGTTCAACCTGTGTTTTGGTACAGGAAGTTTCTTTATTCTGAAAAAATTCTCTGATTTTAAGGGATCTATTTAGTTTATATAGATCAAATTTCAAATCAAAATCAGAGACGGGTGCACTAGGGACATAGGAAAGGCTTTTGTTAAGTACTGCCCGCTCACTCACAGTGAGTGTGTGTGTACTGAGATTAATGATTATGTCCTCTGGCGTGGACGTCTTGGGGGCCTGTGTCTGATGCCCCGCCCTCCTAATGTGGGGTCTGTTGTGTCTCCCCCTCCCCGTGATCGTGTAGTTACCCCTAAAAAATGTGTCGGAGTGGATTGTGATCTAGGCTCATATTGAGGATATTGGTTGCGTTGTCTAAATGTACTGGGCGGGGTGAAAGGTGTTCCTGATGAATTCCTATCCGTATCTGTGGAATCCCCCCCACTAGTATCTATAGTATCAAAATGTACTCTCCTATTTCTTTGTCTCCTCCTAGGTTGTTGGCTAGCAGTGGTAGTGAGCCACTTATAGACTTTGCCCTGTGTATAATCATTGTTTACTGTCTCTATTTTTCTATTTTTGAAAACGATTAAATCACTCTGATATTCATCAGGAACACCTTTCACCCCGCCCAGTACATTTAGACAACGCAACCAATATCCTCAATATGAGCCTAGATCGCAATCCACTCCGACACATTTTTTAGGGGTAACTACACGATCACGGGGAGGGGGAGACACAACAGACCCCACATTAGGAGGGCGGGGCATCAGACACAGGCCCCCAAGACGTCCACGCCAGAGGACATAATCATTAATCTCAGTACACACACACTCACTGTGAGTGAGCGGGCAGTACTTAACAAAGGCCTCTCCTATGTCCCTAGTGCACCCGTCTCTGATTTTGATTTGAAATTTGGTCTATATAAACTAAATAGATCCCTTAAAATCAGAGAATTTTTTCAGAAAAAAGAAACTTCCTGTACCAAAACCCAGGTTGAACTCAAATGCAAGTTACCAACCACATTTGAGCCTGTTAATTGTAGCTCTAGCACTAAAACTTTTCTAAGATTGGTCTCTCAAGACCTTGACACTGAACAAACAGAAACACTGTGGAAACACAATTTATCTAGGGAGGAACAGAGGGCTATTCAAACCCTTCAAGCTGATTCCTCCATTGTAATTAGGCCCGCCGATAAGGGCGGGGCCATAGTGTTACTTAACTATACTGATTACAGAAATGACATTTTGGATCAGCTATCTGACATGAATACATACAAATCATTAACTAATGACCCCACTCACATGTACAAAACCCAATTAGATACCCTTTTAACATTGGGATTGGAACAGGGCTTTCTATCAGAACACATTTGGGAATTTTGTACCACCAAATTTCCCAGAGTACCTATTCTGTACTCTATCCCCAAAATCCACAAAACTCTGGACCATCCACCGGGCCGTCCGATAGTCTCGGCACGTGAGTCATTAACACAGCCTGTAGCCCAGTTTGTGTATGTGTTGTTGCAACCAGTGGTTAAGGGGATACGTTCCTATATCATGGACACCAATGATTTCATTAGGAAGATATGGTCTGTTGACATCCAGCGTAACGATTTACTCGTGAGTCTGGATGTCAACAGTCTGTATACCATTATACCTCACCATGAGGGATTAAAGGCAGTACAGGAGCACCTTATTGACAACCCTAGTTATAATGGTCCCCCGATAGAATATCTATCTTCTCTGATTGAATATTGTTTATTTAAAAACTATTTCAGATTTGAAAAGAAATTCTATCTGCAGGTGGCCGGTACCGCCATGGGTTCCTCCATGGCCCCTGCCTACGCCAATATTTATATGTCGTATTTTGAGAACATGCACTTATGGTCTCATACTGACTCATCTATTATCTGTTATTACAGATATATAGATGATATCTTTTTGGTATGGCGAGGGGGCATGGAGGGACTCCAGGCTTGGTACAATCGCTATAATAACTGCACTGACAATGTAAAATTCAAAATGACAGTGGATGAACAATCCATTAATTTTTTGGATTTGACTGTCTTTAAAGACACAGATAAACTGGGGACCACACTGTATCATAAGCCCACTGATCGGAATTCGTTACTCAGGGCAGACAGCTGCCATCCCCCGGCATTGTTGAAGGGTATTGTCAAGTCACAATGTATTAGAACTATGAGAAATAATTCTAACATTGAAACAGGGGTCTCCCAACTGATTGGAGTGGGTGAGAGGTTCCGCTCGAGAGGGTATAAGGCAGCCGTGATTCAAGAATCCGTGGAAGCTGTATCTACCTTGACACAAGCGGAACTGATACAACAAAAACCTAGACGTGACACTACAGATAAGTTGATTATGTCGACCACATTTACTCCTACAACGAAGGGCACTGGCAGGATTCTACGCCAACACTGGCCCATTTTGGCTTCAGATCCAAAACTTACGTTCACTCATAACCTAAGTCCCATGGTGGGCTTCAAGAGGGGCACTAACCTCAAAGATCTGTTAATGAGGACTGATCCTAAAGCAAGCTATGACACAGGCACTAAAAGAAACATCAGGGGATCATACCGATGTTTAGGTTGCACTACATGCAGTGGCCTTATTGGCACTAAGGTTTTCCACCATCCACATACTAACCGGTCCTTCAAGATTAGACACTCCATAACATGCACTACGACGCACGTAATGTATCTTCTGTTTTGCCCATGCTCGAGGTTTTATGTTGGCAAGACGTCAGGAACATTACGCGAAAGGATGGCTAATCACCGATATGCCATAAGGACCGCCATCAAGGAAGGAACTTCTGAGCAGCCTGTGGCGCGACATTGCGTGAATGAGGGACATTCGGTCTCCTCGATACGGTATATATTGATAGACCATATACCTCCGTTGGAACGAGGTGGAGACCGCAACAAACTGCTTCTGAAATGTGAAGCACAGTGGATGTTCCGCCTAGAGACCATTATACCTGGTGGCTTGAATTCCATGCCAGACTTTAAAAACCTAGTATAGTGTGCTACCGACTTGGGGTACAACCGGGGTGGCATGGTGGCTCTGAGTTGCACTCCGCGGTGTCCTCTCTTGTTGAGGGGGGTTCCCCGCATTGTTCTCTCAGCACTATGGATTGGGATCGTTATGATTCCAGTACATGATGTGGAAGCCTGGCCTACCTGTGTTAATTACTCACATCTGCACCTAAAATCTTAATAGTCTGGGCAATATGGAACTCTGTGTAAAATATATGATAATAATTGCTGCATGTGGTCTTTACCTTAAATTTACAATTCTCCATTATGTTTGAAAAGTATTTATCAATTGATATTAAGTGCGAGGTATACTCTCTATCATAGACATATGACCCTGATGTAAGTTAGGCATATATCCTCGAATGAACCCCATAATTTACATCGGGATGTTAGCTACCTAACATCTATTAGATATATTGGACAAATAACATGTCTATACTCGATCTAACTAATATATTAAATGACAGACATAACCAGTCCAGTTTCTTAGGTAGCCTATCTGCCGTCAAACATATGAATACATTTAGCCATTGATATGGTTTATATATATCATCTATCTTACAAAGTACTTAGCCTTTGATACAATATAGATATAATGTATAGACGGCGATATCACACCTGGTCCCAAGGTGGACAGAGGTGTGCATTGCATACAAAGGTTTAAATCCGTCACATTAGCCCTCCCATTTATTCCAGTGATTGTAGTTAGTTCAGCTTTATCCCAGCTCATATCCATCACCTGTAAGTCTATAATGAAGTTTGGAAGTTTCCATTAATACATTATAAATATAGGGGAGGGGATACTAATGGCTCAGCAATGTAATCCTATTCGATTCTGTTTTTAATTTTCTTTGATATGTTTCACCTTGGGGATTAGGGATTTACTATATCCCATCTCAAATTTTAATATATAGAGTTTGTAGTATTCACTTGACATGTATGTATGTATTTCAGCAGCCGTCCATTGTTGTCTCTATGGCAACGGTTGCTATAACAGTAGATACACACACCACACAGTTTGACACGATAAATGGAGTATATTAACAAGATTGTTAGTTTTAAGCACTTATCACTCCACACTGACACAAGATGTGTATTACCTGGAAGCTAAACAGATTTTTGTGTGTTTTTTGTTCATTTAGAGATTTGTGAAATAACTGCACAATATTCGTAAATTGCACTAAACCGGAAGTGATGTTTTTTGAACTTCCGGTATTAGCCAAGACGGTGGAACGCATTATGCGTTCCACTGCCGATAATTTCGCCACGAAAGCTGGGGGAGATGTGAGGTTTGTGATTGGTACACTTTTGCTGTAAAACACTATAAAATGTTTGATTATTATCACTGTTGTATGATGATGATGGGGTTATAATACCCCGAAAACGTTCCACAATACAAATTGAAAAAAAGACCTGAGAGTGCAAACGTCTGTTCCTGTATTTTGCCATATCTTTGCACCCAGGCTGTTGGCAATTGGTGGGTTAAGCTGGAAAATGTGTATTATATATATATATATATATATATATATATATATATATCAAGTAGGAGAAGGCACTCCTAACTGGTCTTTTCAAGTGTACTTTATTTCAAAAGCGTGATGTATCAATCTGAAAAGACCAGTGAGTGCCTTCTCCTACTTGATATATTTAACCGCTGGCACCTTGGCAGTTGCCATTAAGGGGAGAGTGCTCATTATTGTATTATATATATATATATATATATATATATATATATATATATATATATATATATATATATATATAATGTCAATAAAAAAAAAAAAAACTCCTGCTCAGGGAGCGAGCTACATTGAGTCTAATGGCACAATCGGGCCGGGCTGCCTCGATGCGCTTAGACAAAAAGCCAGACCCTCTCAGTAGAGCACTGAGCGGCGGTCTAAAAAATTATTAAAATATGACTGCAATACTTTAAAGTATAAAGTTAGCACTAAGAAAATTATTTTTTTAAGTTTACTGCCCCATTAAGCAACCCTGAATACAAATATGATATACATGTAAATCATGTTTTTCTTATATTTGTATTGGGTAAACACATGAAAAACTATTAGAAACAGATTTGTCAATGGTGTTTTTCAGAGGGTTTCCCCAGGCTTTCAAGGGAGAATAATGTAAATTGTCAATACAAAACTAAAATATGGTGGTCAATATTTGATTAAAAATGAATATTAAATCATAACACATGCAATTAATAATTTATTATAGTTTTGCATTATTGTAATTACAAACTGGACATTCATTTTAGCTGTGTACATGTTTCATAGTTTAAACACGAGTGTCAAGGATGACTAAAATATAAGAATTTGAATGGAAATAAGTCCTTTTTGAATTCATTAAGGCCATTAATTGTTTGGTATTCAGTTTTTGTCAACTAATACTTTCTATTTTAGCTGGTAGATGGAATGTTTGAATACAATTTTTTTTACTGAAGGACTGTTAGTATTATTGCAATATAGTGTTCCAATTTTCTTTATAATCTATGGCACAAGGCAGTTAAATTACTTTTGAAACAAAAGAATAATTGTGAGTGCACTTATACAGAAGCTTAAGATACTAGATAGTTAGTGATAGTACATAGTGATAATTCGAGGATAGTAAGTGAAATTCATTCGATATTAGAAGAAAAAAATAAATAAATATTTAATAATAGTAGTATATATAAAATTCAGCAGTGCATAAAAAGTTGATATCCCGCAATACAGTAATTTCTACATTTCTTAAAACTAGTCTTAGTAGTAACAATAATTACACTTCTAAATTCCAGCACGTAATAAAATGGGATGTCTCCCAAACATAATATTAACACATTAATTGTATAAAAACATAAAAAGCCTTGATTCTTGATAATATCTACAAGGCAATTAATTCACAGAGCCCAAGTATGGGAACAGTCCTCAGGCCAGATTAGAGGAAGGTAATACCACCTTAATTATTATGACTGCGCCCAAAAATGGTAGTTCGACAGAGTTACTGTTTTAACACTGGTCGTGTGCTAATTAAGGTATATACTGCAGTTCTCGGTTCCGTAGTTTTCCCGCTTACTGCAGAGTCACTCACCCCAGCACCACAGTGTTCCTGCCACTTCTGATCAGTGTTGGCATCTACCGTGGATTTCCAATCATCATCCGGTTACGTGTTCTGTTGGGACGTTAACGATTACAGATGGTTGTGGGTTACTGCTTTGATAAGCTATGGTTAAAATAGATTTCAGATTCCATCAGTATTTATTTACTCTGTATTCTGTTGATAAAGGTGAAAAAACAGAATGTTATGAGGAGTTCATCGATGGAAGTATAGTTTGTGAGAGATTATGATAATAAATTGTTATTGAAAAGAAAGAGGGAACAATGTAGACCTTTAAGCACATTATTCATTTACTACTGAAATGACTGCATGGGATGTAAATATGAGGATTTCATATCTACCTTTAAAGGGACATACAATTTTAAACAACTTTCCAATTTACTTCTATAATCAATTTTGCTTTTTTGTCTTGGTATCCTTTATTGAAGGAGCAGCTTTGCACTACTGGGAGCTATCTGAACACATCAGTAAGCCAATGATAAGAGGTATATATGTATATCCACCAATCAGAAGCTAGTTCCCAGCTTCTGAGCCTACCCGTGTGTGCTTTTCAACAAAGGATACCAAGAGAATGAAATTAGATCATTTATGTAAATTGGAAAGTTGTTTTAAATTGTATGCTCTATTTGAATAATGAAAAAGTGAAGTGAATGTAATGAACTATAAAGAGTGTCATTGAACATGTTAAAAGGTAGCATTATAACACATATTGTTTTTAAATTTTTAAATAGAAGCTGATAAAATTTAAACTTATACAGCAGTATCAGTTGTATGCCTCCTACTAGGGATGGATGAATGTTTCTAAAAATTCAAAATTTAAAATTAATTTTGATACATTTGTTCTTTCGAATCGAATTTCAAATGTTTATATAACATTTTAACATTCTATTTTCGAATTTTTGTTTTTCAGATTTTTCAATAAAATTCGAAAATATTTGTTTGAATAATAGAATGCTTAGCTATGTATTCATTCAATTTCAAAATGTAATATTTTAATTCAAATGTGACATTCGAATTCAAATGTAAGATTCAAATTCGAAATAGTATTTCTAGTCTAATAGTCTGTGTTTGTTAAATGTAATATTCGAATTTGAATGCTACATTCGAATTTGAATGTAGTATTTCTAGTCTAATACTGTGTTTTTTAAATGTTATATTCAAATTCGAATGTGACATTCAAATTTGAATGTCACTTTCAAATTCAAAATAGTATTTCTAGTTTACAACTGTGTTTAATAAATGTAATATTCAAATTAAGAGTGTCATTGAACATGTTAAAAGGTAGCATTATAACACATATTGTTTTTAAATTTTTAAATAGAAGCTGATAAAATTTAAACTTATACAGCAGTATCAGTTGTATGCCTCCTACTAGGGATGGATGAATGTTTCTAAAAATTCAAAATTTAAAATTAATTTTGATACATTTGTTCTTTCGAATCGAATTTCAAATGTTTATATAACATTTTAACATTCTATTTTCGAATTTTTGTTTTTCAGATTTTTCAATAAAATTCGAAAATATTTGTTTGAATAATAGAATGCTTAGCTATGTATTCATTCAATTTCAAAATGTAATATTTTAATTCAAATGTGACATTCGAATTCAAATGTAAGATTCAAATTCGAAATAGTATTTCTAGTCTAATAGTCTGTGTTTGTTAAATGTAATATTCGAATTTGAATGCTACATTCGAATTTGAATGTAGTATTTCTAGTCTAATACTGTGTTTTTTAAATGTTATATTCAAATTCGAATGTTACATTCAAATTTGAATGTCACATTCGAATTCGAAATAGAATTTGTAGTCTAATACTGTGTTTTTTTAAATGTAATATTCAAATTCGAATGTGACATTCAAATTCAAATGTCACATTCGAATTCAAAATAGTATTTCTAGTTTACAACTGTGTTTAACCCTTTGAGTGCTAAGCACTTTCCCATCTGGGTGCTAAGCTCATTTAATTTATTTTTTTATTTTGTGAAAAAAAATGTTTTAACCAGATCCCCAAGACTTACACCATTGGAAAGGTTAGACGATTACCTTTCCAATGGTGGGTCTTGGCGGTCTGTAGCTGCTTAGATGCCTGTGATACAGGCTTCTAAGCAGCATGCCCCCTTTCCCTATACTTTGTATTGACAAATTGTTAATAAAGTTGCGCGGTGACGTCACTGCACAAAAGGTGATGCCCCGGTGATGCCTGTCACTCTACAGACACGATCGCCAGTGTAGAAGCGGATGGAAGCCCCCTGATCTCCCTCAAGGCGGGAGAGTGCTAGTGACGGCTCTGAGCCGTCATTAGCACCAGAGTGGGAAACTCTGTGACGGCTCAGAGCCGTCATTAGCACTCAAAGGGTTAATAAATGTAATATTCGAATTTGAATGCTACATTCGAATTTGAATGTAACATTCAAATTATGGTATTTCTAGTCTAATACTGTGTTTTATAAAATTAATATTCAAATTTGAATGTGACATTTGAATTTGAATGTTACATTCAAATTCGAAATAGTATTTCTAGTTTACAACTGTGTTTAATAAATGTAATATTCAAATTTGAATGCTACATTCGAATTTGAATGTAACATTCGAATTTGAAATAGTATTTCTAGTCTAATACTGTATTTTATAAATGTAATATTCAAATTCAAATGTGACATTCGAATTCGAAATAGTATTTCTAGTCTAACACTGTTTTTTATAAATGTAATATTCGAATTTGAATGTGACATTCGAATTCGAATGTGACATTCTAATTCAAAATAGTATTTCTTGTCTACAATTGTGTTTTATAAATGTAATATTCGAAATCGAATGTGACATTCGAATTCGAATGTGACATTCGAATTTGAAAGTGACATTCGAAAACTGTAAATAACATTCGATAATAGAATTTTTAATAGTATTCAGTCTTATCAACATTCTATTATGTAAATCGGATTTCTACAATAACATTCGTTTTAACATTCGAATTTGAATAGAAACAAATTCGCCCATCCCTACCTCCTACCTATTCTCATATTCAAATAAGGTCAATTACTATAGCTATGTATATTGGTGGAGAGGAACATGTCTTTGAAAGTATAAAAAAATAAAATAATTGTTAAATCAGGAGAGTAACATAAATTACTCAAAAAATATTAAAACTACTATAGTCAGAATTGTCCTCTTTCCGATGAAACCAAGAAAACTAGTTTTTCTTTTCTTATGCTTAACAGCCTGCTGAAAATTTGGACCTAGTAGGAAAATTTCTCAAAAAAACAAACAAAAAAATGACATTTTTTTCCTTTTCAATATGTGTATTGATGGAGAGTTAGTTTTTTATATAAAGAATGATAGATAAAGTAAGGAGGTCTCTTATTTCTACATGCTCAGTCCATGTATATGGGCATGTTCTAGAAGACAATGAATTGGGACTTCAATCAGCAAAACCTTTTTTTTATAAACAAATAAGAACTGAAGGAGCAATTTCCCATACATTTTGTACTCTGCAATAATAATTATAGGTTATTGGAAACACATTACCAAATGTTTTCTTTCATGATTCAGATGGAGCATGCAATTTTAACCCCTTAACGACCAAGGACGTACGCCACACGTCCTCAAAAAAAATACAGTTAATGACCGAGGACGTGTGACGTACGTCCTTGGTCTGGAAAGCAGCTGGAAGTGATCCTGCTCGCTTCCAGCTGTTTTCCAGTTATTGCAGTGATGCCTCGATATCGAGGCATCCTGCAATAACCCCCCTTGGCCATCCGATGCAGAGAGAGCCACTCTGTGGCCCTCTCTGCACCGGACATCGGTGGCCGGTATCGTTGGTGGGTGGGAGCAAGTCTGGGAGGCGGGTGGGCGGCCATCGATGTGCCGAGTGGAGTGGAGGGGGGCGGGATTGGGGGCGGGACAGACGGGGGCGCGCACGGGAGCGCGCGCGTGCACGGGGGGCGGCGGGCGGGCGCGTGCATGGGGTGGGAGCGGGAGGGAACCGCTACACTGCAGAAAAAAAAGTTAAGAAAAGTGTTAATAAAAACAATTATAAATAAATAATACTGATCATCTAAGGGTTCCTGAAGGGGTGGGGGGTTGGTCTTGGGGGGGGGGGGAAGCTACACTACAGAAAAGGGCAAAAAAAAAAAAAAACAAGATGGCGCCCATTAAGGCAGAGGGGGAGGGTTAGAAAGCTGTTTGGTGGGGGATCAGTGAGGTTGGGGGCTAAGGGGGATCCTACACAGCAGCATATGTAAATATGCCAACAACAAAAAAAAGCCCAAATATTGCTTTTATTTTAGTACTGGCAGAGTTTCTGCCAGTACTTAAGATGGCGGGGATAATTGTGGGGTGGGGGAGGGAAGAGAACTGTTTGGGAGGGATCAGGGGGTCTGATGTTTTAGGTGGGAGGCTGAGCTCTACACTAAAGCTAAAATTAACCCTGCAAGCTCCCTACAAGCTACATAATTAACCCCATCACTGCTAGCCATAATACACGTGTGATGCGCAGCGGCATTTGGCGGCCTTCTTATTACCACAAAGCAACGCCAAAGCCATATATGTCTGCTATTTATGAATAAAGGGGATCCCAGAGAAGCATTTACAACCATTTGTGCCATAATTTCACAAGCTGTTTGTAAATGATTTCAGTGAGAAACCTAAAATTGTGAAAAATTTAACGTTTTTTTTAATTTGATCGCATTTGGCGGTGAAATGGTGGCATGAAATATACCAAAATTGGCCTAGATCAATACTTTGGGTTGTCTACTACAGTACACTAAAGCTAAAATTACCCCTAAAAGTTCCCTACATGCTCCCTAATTAACCCCTTCACTGCTGGGCATAATACACGTGTAGTGCGCAGTGGCATTTAGCAGCCTTCTAATTACCAAAAAGCAACGCCAAAGCCATATATGTCTGCTATTTCTGAACAAAGGGGATCCCAGAGAATAATTTACAATAATTTAAGCCATAATTGCACAAGCTGTTTGTAAATAATTTCAGTGAGAAACCAAAAGTTTGTGAAAAAATTAGTGAAAAAGTGAACAATTTTTTGTATTTAATCGCATTTGGCGGTGAAATAGTGGCATGAAATATACCAAAATGGGCCTAGATCAATACTTTGGGATGTCGTCTAAAAAAAAATATATACATGTCAATGGATATTCAGAGACTCCTGAAAGATATTAGTGTTCTAATGTAACTAGCGCTAATTTTGAAAAATAATGGTTTGGAAATAGCAAAGTGCTATTTGTATGTATGGCCCTATAACTTACAAAAAAAGCAAAGAAGATGTAAACATTGGGTATTTCTAAACTCAGGACAAAATTTAGAAACTATTTAGCATGGGTGTTTTTTGGTGGTTGTAGATGTGTAACAGATTTTGGGGGTCAAAGTTAGAAAAAGTGTGTTTTTTCCCATTTTTTCCTCATATTTTATAAAAAAATTTATAGTAAATTATAAGATATGATGAAAATAATGGTATTTTTAGAAAGTCCATTTAATGGCGAGAAAAACGGTATATAATATGTGTGGGTACAGTAAATGAGTAAGAGGAAAATTACAGCTAAACACAAACACCGCAGAAATGTAAAAATAGCCTTGGTCCCAAACGGACAAAAAATGGAAAAGTGCTGTGGTCATTAAGGGGTTAAACAACTTTACAACTTACTTCTATTATCTAATTTGTTTTGTTCTCTTGGTATAATTTGTTGAAAAGCATACCTAGGTAGGCTCAGGAGCTGCTGAATGGTGGCTGCGCATATATGCCTCATATTATTGGCTGGCCAATGTACTTTTTGACAGCTGTAGGGATTAGCTTGCACTATAGACAGCAGAAAAGTTATATGTTTCAAAGTTACATAACAAATATAAAAAAAAGCCCTCAGGAATAATATAGTGAAATGCAGCCATTGAACAAATATACAGCTCCCACTCAGTATTGTGCACATATGATAACTCAAGTCAAGAAGACAACAATATCACTGGTCTGTTAATATGCACCACTGTTGTCACAGGGTACAAGAATACTTAAAGGGACACTGTACCCAACAATTTTCTTTCGTGATTCAGATTGAGCATGAAATTTTAAGCAACTTTCTAATTTACTCCTATTATCAAATTTTCTTCATTCTCTTGGTATCTTTATTTGAAATGCAAGAATGTAAGTTTAGATGTCGGCCCATTTTTGGTGAACAACCTGGGTTGTCCTTGCTGATTGGTGAATAAATTCATCCACCAATAAAAAAGTGCTGTCCAGAGTACTGAAACAAAAAAAAACTTAGATGCCTTCTTTTTCAAATAATGATAGCAAGAGAACGAAGAAAAATTGATAATAGGAGTAAATTAGAAAGTTGCTTAAAATTGCATGCTCTTTCTGAATTACAAAAGAAAAAATTTGGGTTCAGTGTCCCTTTAAATTCCAATATGATGGGGCCTAGTGTGAAAATGCCCAACTTCAGCACTTTTGAAAGGTGAAAATAAAGGAAAAGCTTTGCTATAAGCTATCAGTATAGGAGGAACAAACCATAGCATCATGAGTAATATCAATGCTTCTGAAGTTGTACCCAAATGGTTAATGTCCCTTTAAGGGGAAACTGATTTTACAGTAGAATGTCCCTTTAATGAAAATGCAAATAATAGAGCACAGATATTTTTTTATGTGTCTGAATCTAAATGTTCATGTATAGTAAATACTATATGAAGCATTGCACATTCATTTTTACCAGCTGCTGTAATGTATAAATAATTAAATAGTTATAAAATAATATGCAATTTTGTTTTTGGACATTGCTAACATAAATTAGCTCTATTAAGGAAAAGTGAATGTTTCTGTTAAATTGTTTACTTAGGAGATCAGATATTTTCTTGGGGATTTATCATATAAATAAAATGTATTACTTTAATTATTTATTTCAATATATCTAACAACAGTTGTACAAATGTATTAGTCTGGCATTGTTTTCAGGAATTTTGTAAGCATGAAATTACAACAAGCTCTATGAGAGAGGATGTGTAAATAATATTCAAAATATATATATATGCCACAGTAAAAAATAACACTGATAGCGAAAAACTGATGGATCAATGGAGTTACCTGAAAGAAATGGATAATGTTTTTTAGATAGAAACTAATCCATTATTTTTTTTGTAAAAAAGCTTAAATGAACATTAAATACTAAATCCATTTCATGTTACCTCCCTCTAATAATGTATGCAGCTATTTTGGAACCTAAGTTTCACTGCAGGTATCTTACCCCTTTGGCTGCTAAGCCATTTCCCACCTGGGTGCTAATATTTTCTTTTCTTTTTTTTCTTTTTGAAAAACTTTTTTTTAACTTTTTTTTTTTTTTTTACAGACTACAGATTACCTTTCCAACAGTGGATCTTGGGGGTCTGTAGCTGCTTAGATGCCTGAGATACAGGCTTCTAAGCAGCATGCCCCCTCCTCCTATACTTAACATTGTTAAGTATAAATAAAGTTGTGCGGTGATGTCATCACGTAATTGCGCGTGACGTCACTGCACATCACGTGAACCCCCGGCGATTCCTGTCACTCTACAGGCACGATCACTGGGGTAGGAGCAATAAGGAGACCCTAGATCTCCCTCAAAGTGGGAGAGTGCTCATGACGGCTCTGAGCCGTCATTAGCACCAGAGTGAGAAACTCTGTGACGGCTCAGAGCCGTCATTAGCACTGAAAGGGTTAAAGGGACACTGAACCCAAATTTTTTATTTTGTGATTCAGATAGAGCATGCAATTTTAAGCAACTTTATAATTTACTCCTAGTATCAATGTTTCTTCATTCTCTTGATATCTTTATTTGAAAAAAATAAATAAAGTTGTGCGGTGATGTCATCACGTAATTGCGCGTGACGTCACTGCGCATCACGTGAACCCCCGGCGATGCCTGTCACTCTACAGGCACGATCACTGGGGTAGGAGCAGTAAGGAGCCCCTAGATCTCCCTCAAAGTGGGAGAGTGCTCATGACGGCTCTGAGCCGTCATTAGCACCAGAGTGAGAAACTCTGTGACGGCTCAGAGCCGTCATTAGCACTGAAAGGGTTAAAGGGACACTGAACCCAAATTTTTTATTTTGTGATTCAGATAGAGCATGCAATTTTAAGCAACTTTATAATTTACTCCTATTATCAATGTTTCTTCATTCTCTTGATATCTTTATTTGAAAAAAAAAAGGCATCTAAGCTTTTTTCTTGGTTCAGACTCTGGACAGCAGTTTTTGATTGTGGATGAATTTATCCACCAATCAGCAAGGACAACCTAGGTTGTTCACCAAAAATGGGCCGGCATTTAAACTTACATTCTTGCATTTCAAATAAAGACACCAAGAGAATTAAGAAAATTTGATAATAGGAGTAAATTAGAAAGTTGCTTAAAATGTCATGCTCTATCTGAATCACAAAAGAAAAAAATTGGGTTCAGTGTCCCTTTAAGGAGTGCTGCTGTATATATACAAAGACGTGCCACCCCTGGAATGCATGAAAGCTAGATTTCAACATGACTAGAAGGTAGTGGAGCATAACCTATACTTATAAAATGTATTTAGGGCTAGATTACAAGTGGAGCGCTAAATTATTTGCCTATTTGCAGGAGCGCAATAATTAACCAGCCATTACAAGTGGTTATAGCAATTTATATTTATAGTGCCTTTACAGTGCGGTCTATGGGAACTGTTTGTTCCCATAGACCGCAATGTAAATATATATGTACAGTATATGCTTATATACATATATATTTATGTATTAATATGTGCATATACACATATTAACACATAAATATATATAATCATATACACAAAAAAATATTTTAAAATGCAGCTCATCGCTGCACTATGTAACCCCTTCACGGCGCAAGGCTCTGATGCCGTCTGTAATGGTCTACTTTGTTCGTTATATTTTGTGACATGTAGGAAACAATAAGTGGGGTGGGGTGGATTTTAAGAGGGTGAGGATTAGGGAGCACCTTAAAGGGACAAGAAAACATTTTATTTCATGTTTCAGATAGATCATGTAAATTTAAATGACTTTCCATTTTATTTCTATTATCAAACTTGCTTTGTTTTCTTACTATCCCTTGTTAAAAAACATACCTAGGTAGGATCAAGAGCAGCAGTGTAGCTAGCTGGTGATTGGTGGCTGCACATTTATCCCTCTTGTCATTGGCTAAACAGATGTGATCCTCTAGCTCCTAGTAGTGTGTTGCTGTTCCTTCAACAAAGGATACCAAGAGAATAAACCAAATTTGATATTAGAAGTAAATTGGAAAGTTGTTTAAAATTGCATGCTCTATTTGAATTATTTTTTTTTAAAATTGTGTTTTGTGTTCCTTTTATAATACTGAACAAGAAAATCCAGCTCTGAGTTGATGCATTATTTAATCAATAAGCTTTACCAATCACATTATTTCTTTGTTTTGATCAGGATTGACAACTTTTTAAAAGAAAATAAGGGAGACTAAGGAATCGACAAATTTATCTGAAGGTTATACACACCAATAACACTAAAGAAACACAGAAACGTACTCTTCTAACTTTCTCCTGACCTATGCCGTTCGATGAAATTATATAGCCGGCGAGAGAACTTTCTAACAGTGCGGCCTAAATCACAAAACTGTACATCAGCACCTAGCAGAGACATGGAGAAAATTACGCAAGCGCTACATGCACTATTAGCAGACTTCAAAATGGCAATGCTACAGAATCTTAATCCCTTTTGGCAGATAAAAAGGCTGAGAATCTGAATCAATCTGACCCTGAAGAATTAACCCCAGAGGGACTGACACATACAAAACGACTAGGGCAGGCTCCTGGATGCGTGAAGATATCATGGATTGACACGACCATGTGGGATGCGGCGGACCTACAAATACAGACCGCTCAATATCTACCTCAAAAGACAGACGCTCTAATAGACATACAAGATGATACTCCAGATGATCCAGCTCACCAACGCAATAAGATGAGGCTAGCAGCGATGGGCAATAGCTGTTCGGCCACGGATTGTCAATCCCCTGATTGGATGATCCTTGAAGAGGAGATCAATACATTTCTGTCTAGAGCAGTGCAATCTGCCACACCAGCTCTACTAACAGAACTATATTCCCAAGAAGTTGAGAGCTTTCACCTCCAAGAAGCAGATATCACTAGCTATCCACGTGAAGCGGAGAGCCCAACATCCTTACTGCTAGAGCGTCATCCTGAGAAGATAAGTCGATCTGTATGGAGACCCGAGCTCTTTGGATACTCTGGATGCCTAAACCCAGTCTGCTTTTATAAGTACTGTGGCCGTAACAGGAAATTTTCCCCTTTGCATTGCCAATACAGGTTTCATGAGACGATGCCCTGATTCTATTTAACTCTTCTTTTGAATGACGATCCTTTGGTCTGCTTTATTACCTCGTAAAACCATCTCTTTACCCCTCAAGGCAGTTTGCATATTATACTCTAAGTTAGGAATTATAGCAGTTTAAATATATTGTATTTGTGACGAGTGTGTAGGATCATAGTTGATATATATCCCAATACTGTTGCTTATATTTATGTAGACTGGAATATTCTGACAACCTATCGGCTAGATTTGGAGTTTTGTCGGCAACGACCCGAAAAACTAACGCCGGCTTTTTTCTGGCCGCACCATAAAAATAACTCTGGTATTGAGAGTCCACAGAATGGCTGCGTTAGGCTCCAAAAAAGGAGCGTAGAGCATTTTTAACCCAGCTTCAACTCTCGATACCAGAGTTGCTTACGGACGCGGCCAGCCTCAAAAACGTGCTCGTGCACGATTCCCCCATAGGAAACAATGGGGCTGTTTGAGCTGAAAAAAAACCAAACACCTGCAAAAAAGCCGCGTTCAGCTCCTAACGCAGCCCCATTGTTTGCTATGCGGTAACCCTTCCTACGTCTGCACTTAACACTCTAACATGTACCCCGAGTCTAAACACCCCTAACCTTACACTTATTAACCCCTAATCTGCCGCCCCCGCTATCGCTGACCCCTGCATATTATTATTAACCCCTAATCTGCTGCTCCGTAAACCGCCGCTACTTACATTATCCCTATGTACCCCTAATCTGCTTCCCTAACATCGCCGACCCCTATATTATATTTATTAACCCCTAATCTGCCCCCCACAACGTCGCCTCCACCTGCCTACACTTATTAACCCCTAATCTGCCGAGCGGACCTGAGCGCTACTATAATAAAGTTATTAACCCCTAATCCGCCTCACTAACCCTATAATAAATAGTATTAACCCCTAATCTGCCCTCCCTAACATCGCCGACACCTAACTTCAATTATTAACCCCTAATCTGCCGACCGGAGCTCACCGCTATTCTAATAAATGTATTAACCCCTAAAGCTAAGTCTAACCCTAACACTAACACTCCCCTAAGTTAAATATAATTTTAATCTAACGAAATTAATTAACTCTTATTAAATAAATTATTCCTATTTAAAGCTAAATACTTACCTGTAAAATAAATCCTAATATAGCTACAATATAAATTATAATTATATTATAGCTATTTTAGGATTAATATTTATTTTACAGGATTGAACTTGAATCTGATTGGCTGATTCCATCAGCCAATCAGAATTTTCCTACTTTAATTCCGATTTGCTGATAGAATCCTATCAGCCAATCGGAATTCGAGGGACGCCATCTTGGATGACGTCCCTTAAAGGAACCGTCATTCGTCGTTAGTCCGTCGGGCCAGCAGGATGTTCAGCGTCGGAGGTCTGCAAGATGGATCCGGAAGAAAGAAGATTGAAGATGCCGTTGATAGAAGACTTCATCCGGATCATGGACCTCTTCAGCTCCCGCTTGGATGAAGACTTCATCCGGATCATGGACCTCTTCAGCTCATGCTTGGATGAAGACTTCAGCCGGATCATGGACCTCTTCAGCCCCTCGCTTGGGCTTGGATCAGGACATCGGAGGAGCTCTTCGGGACAGATCGGTGAACCCGGTGAGGTGAAGACAAGGTAGGAAGATCTTCAGGGGCTTAGTGTTAGGTTTATTTAAGGGGGGTTTGGTTTAGATTAGGGGTATGTGGGTGGTGGGTTGTAATGTTGGGGGGGGGGTATTGTATTTTTTTTTACAGGCAAAAGAGCTGAATTCTTTGGGGCATGCCCCGCAAAGGGCCCTGTTCAGGGCTGGTAAGGTAAAAGAGCTTTGAACTTTAGTTATTTAGAATAGGGTAGGGCATTTTTTTATTTTGGGGGGCTTTGTTATTTTATTAGGGGGCTTAGAGTATGTGTAATTAGTTTAAAATTGTTGTAATATTTTTCTTATGTTTGTAAATATTTTTTTATTTTTTGTAACTTAGTTCTTTTTTATTTTTTGTACTTTAGCAAGTTTATTTAATTGTATTTATTTGTAGGAATTGTATTTAATTAATTTATTGATAGTGTAGTGTTAGGTTAATTGTAGGTAATTGTAGGTAGTTTATTTAATTAATTTATTGATAGTATAGTGTTAGGTTTAATTGTAACTTAGGTTAGGATTTCTTTTACAGGTAAATTTGTAATTATTTTAACTATTTTAGCTATTAAATAGTTCTTAACTATTTAATAGCTATTGTACCTGGTTAAAATAAATACAAAGTTACCTGTAAAATAAATATAAATACTAAAATAGCTATAATATAATTATAATTTATATTGTAGCTATATTAGGGTTTATTTTACAGGTAAGTATTTAGCTTTAAATAGGAATAATTTATTTAATAAGAGTTAATTTATTTTGTTAGATTTAAATTATATTTAATTTAGGGGGTGTTAGTGTTAGGGTTAGACTTAGCTTTAGGGGTTAATACATTTATTAGAATAGCGGTGAGCTCCGGTCGGCAGATTAGGGGTTAATAATTGAAGTTAGGTGTCGGCGATGTTAGGGAGGGCAGATTAGGGGTTAATACTATTTATTATAGGGTTAGTGAGGCGGATTAGGGGTTAATAACTTTATTATAGTAGCGCTCAGGTCCGGTCGGCAGATTAGGGGTTAATAAGTGTAGGCAGGTGGAGGCGACATTGAGGGGGGCAGATTAGTGGTTAATAAATATAATATAGGGGTCGGCGGTGTTAGGGGCAGCAGATTAGGGGTACATAAGGATAAATCATCAAAAAGAAGAAACTGTGTTCAGAATCAAATAATCCCCTGGTGCTTAAAAACGTATATCAAAGCACCCAGTCGTGGGGAAGTTCTCGGTCTCAATTAACTGTGTATTTGTAAAGAACCAAAAAAAGTCAATATGAAAAGTCACTGGGGTAGGAACAGAGTCCGTTGTGCCTTATGGACAAAGTATGAAATGAAATGAAAGTAAAGTTCCACAGTTTCCAGGTGTCTCAAAAGCCTAATAGTCACGGGTGGCAGTGTTAAATCACAGTATTGCGTCTCCGATCAATTCTTACCCTCCAATCCGATGGTGGGGTGCCTGGGAACACTCCTGTACTTCTCCTCGAGTGGGCGATGAACCCTTTCGGGGGGGTGCAGTCTGTGTTTCCCTTCTCGGCGTATCAGTGGATCCGACGCAAGGACGTTTCCTCAGTACCTAACCCGTGACGTTGCAAGGCTGGACCAAGTGGTGTTTCCTGGGGGGGGGGAAGCAATCCGTAAAGGCAAGTAATAACGGCTCTGTAACCCGGAGGTGGCTTGTGCTGGTGTATGGTGCTTAAAGCGGTAAACCCAGCCGCTTGGAAACATAAAGTCAAGAAAGAGAAATAGCACCAATAGGTCGTAGCATCTGTTATGGTAAGAAATGTTTATTGTACAATCCAATGTTAGAGTACAAACAGGGTCACAGTGGAGAACGCCTGACGCGTTTCGCGCATGCGTAGATGCGCTTCTTCGGAGGCTAATTCAAATCTAAATGTGACAGCTTTTTAAACAGGTTTTCTACCAATCATTTGCAAGTTTAAATGTGAGCCAATGGTATGGCTGTCCAGTGCAATTATACAAACATCTCTTGGTTTAATAGTAACTGTTAATGTATATTCTTTACATAAGGATAACGTAGGTGGCGGTCGGCAGATTAGGGGTTAAAAAAAATTATTTGAGTGTCTGCGATGTGGGGGGACCTCGGTTTAGGGGTGCATAGGTAGTTTATGGGTGTTAGTGTACTTTAGAGCACAGTAGTTAAGAGCTTTATAAACCGGCGTTAGCCCAGAAAGCTCTTAACTACTGACTTTTTTCCTGCGGCTGGAGTTTTGTCATTAGATGTCTAACGCTCACTTCAGAAATGACTCTAAATACCGGAGTTAGAAAGATCCCATTGAAAAGATAGGATACGCAATTTACGTAAGGGGATCTGCGGTATGGAAAAGTTGCGGCTGAAAAGTGAGCGTTAGACCCTATTTTGAGTGACTCCAAATACCGGCGGTAGCCTAAAACCAGCGTTAGGAGCCTCTAACGCTGGTTTTCACGGCTAACACCAAACTCCAAATCTAGGTCTAAATTAGGCTAAGATCCTTGCACTGTATGTCCTCTTATAGGCATTCCATGTAATAATGACTAAAAGCTATTTTGACTTATATATACTGTTCATTGCTTGTTACAGTGTCTGATCTAGCATAAGTATGTCCAATTTATAATGGAATTGTTAAGCTATCTATTTTGAAGTGTTGAACACTCTTTCAGTTTAGCTTTTCTCTGCTAGGTTCTATATTGTATATATATATTATGATTCACTTAGTGCCATGGAAAATCAATGACTAATGCTAAGTCATCGAGTTGCTCCAGATCTTAAAGGAATAGTATACACTCATTTTCATATAACTGCATGTAATAGACACTACTATAAAGAATAAGATGCACAGATACTGATATACAAATCCAGTATAAAACTGTTTAAAAACTTACTTAGAAGCTGTCAGTTTGGCTCTGTTGAAAAGGCAGCTGGAAAGCCCACTACAAGTGGCAAATAAGACACTCCCCCCCCCCTTCTTTTGCATATGAAAAGACCCTTTACACAAACAGGAGCAAGCTGGAGAAGGTAGCTGACAGTATTCACATAAAACTTTGGGGCTTGGTTAGGAGTCTGAAAATCAGAGCAATGTTATTTAAAAATAAGCAAAACTATACATTTATTTTTTTGGGCTATATAAATAGATCATCTACAAAACATTTATGCAAAGTAAAAATGAGTCTATAATTTCCCTTTAAAGTTATAGCTCTATGTCTTTCCTGTATATACCATGATTGCCCTATAACATGATATTATATGTTCTGCTGTCAGTGGCCGGGACAGCGGAAATAAGGAATGGGAAAAGAGTGGATCTTGTTGTCTAAATACAGTGATAGACAGGAAAATATTTATTTATGTACACTGATACCTCTCATGCAAGTGGTCGAGTAATATCATTGTAAGGGTCCACAAGAGGTCCTTGTATATTATTCTGGGGGCAAAATTCCGTTAGCTGTTTAACTTTATGCCAAGGAGATACATAGTTGAAATATATTCGGCTAGATTTAGAGTTCTGCATTAGCCATTAAAGCAGCGTTAAGGGGTCCTAACACTGGTTTTGGCTGGCCGCTGGTATTTAGAGTCAGGCAGGAAAGGGTCTAACGCTCACTTTCAAGCCGCAACTTTTCCATACCACAGATCCCCTTATGTCAATTGCGTATCCTATCTTTTCAATGGGATCTGCCTAACGCTGGTATTTAGAGTCTTGGCTGAAGTGAGCGGTAGAGCCTCTATCGACAAGACTCCAGCTGCAGAAAAAAGTCAGTAGTTAAGAGCTTTCTGGGCTAACGCCGGTTTATAAGGCTACTACTGTGCTATAAAGTACACTAACACCCATAAACTACCTATGCACCCCTAAACCGAGGCCCCCCCACATCGCTGCCACTAGTAAATATTTTTAACCCCTAATCTGCCGACCGCACACTGCCGCCACCTACATTATCCCTATGAACCCCTAATCTGCTGCCCCTAACATCACCGACCCCTATATTATATTTATTAACCCCTAATCTGCCCCCCCCCAACGTCGCTGCTACCTTACCTACACTTATTAACCCCAAATCTGCCGACCGGACCTCGCCACTACTCTAATAAAGTTATTAACCCCTAAACCCCCGCACTCCCGCCTTGCAAACCCTATAATAAATGGTATTAACCCCTAATCTGCCCCCCCCCCAACGTCGCCGCCACCTAACTTCAAGTATTAACCCCTAATCTGCCAATCGGACCTCGCCGCTACTATAATAAATGTATTAACCCCTAAAGCTAAGTCTAACCCTAATGAAATAGATTAAATATTATTAACTAAAGTATTTCTATTTAAATCTAAATACTTACCTGTAAAATAAACCCTAATATAGCTACAATATAACGAATAATTATATTGTAGCTATTTTAGGATTTATATTTATTTTACAGGCAACTTTGTATTTATTCAAACTATGTACAATAGCTATTAAATAGTTATTTACTATTTAATAGCTACCTAGTTAAACTAATTACAAAATTACCTGTAAAATAAATCCTAACCTAAGCTACAATTAAACACTACACTATCAATAAAAAAATTAAATCAATTAACTACAAGTATCTACAATTACCTACAATTAAATAAACTAAACTAAATTACAAAAACAAACACTAAATTACAAAAAATAAAAGATTACAAGAATTTTAAGCTAATTACACCTACTCTAAGCCCCCTAATAAAATAACAAAGCCCCCCAAAATAAAAAAATTTCCCTACCCTAATCTAAATTAAAAAAGTTAACAGCTCTATTACCAGCCCTTAAAAGCGGCATCTTCTATCTTCATCCATCTGGAGTGGAGTAGAGCCATCTTCTTCCAGCCGATGCGGATCCATCCTTCTTCCACGATGCCTACTCGCCGAATGAAGGTTCCTTTAAATGATGTCATCCAAGATGGCGTCCCTTGAATTCCGATTGGCTAATAGGATTCTATCAGCCAATCAGAATTAAAGTAGGAAAAATCTGATTGGCTGATTGAATCAGCCAATCAGATTCAAGTTCAATCAGATTGGCTGATCCAATCAGCCAATCAGATTGAGCTTGCATTCTATTGGCTGTTCCGATCAGCCAATAGAATGTCGTTAGATTAAAATTATATTTAATTTAGGGGGATGTTAGGGTTAGACTTAGCTTTAGGGGTTAATACATTTATTATAGTAGCGGCGAGGTCCGGTTGGCAGATTAGGGGTTAATACTTGAAGTTAGGTGGCGGCGATGTTAGGGAGGGCAGATTAGGGGTCAATACTATTTATTATAGGGTTTGCGAGGCGGGAGTGTGGCGGTTTAGGGGTTAATAACTTTATTAGAGTATTAGCGAGGTCCGGTCGGCAGATTAGGGGTTAATAAGTGTAGGTAAGGTAGCGGCGACGTTGGGGGGGGCAGATTAGGGGTTAATAAATATAATATAGGGGTCAGCGATGTTAGGGGCAGCAGATTAGGGGTACATAGGTATAATGTAGGTTGCGGCGGTATACGGAGCGGCAGATTAGGGGTTAATAATATAATGCAGGTTTCAGCAATAGCGGGGAGGGCAGATTAGGGGTTAATAAGTGTAAGGTTAGGGGTGTTTAGACTCGGGGTTCATGTTAGAGTGTTAGGTGCAGACTTAGAAAGTGTTTCCCCATAGGAATCAATGGGGCTGCGTTGGGAGCTGAACGCTGCTTTTTTGCAGGTGTTAGGTTTTTTTTCAGCCCAACCTGCCCCATTGTTTCCTATGGGGATATCGTGCACGAGCACGTTTTAGCTGCTTACCGCTACCATAAGCAACGCTGGTATTGAGGGTTGAAGTGGGGGTACATTAGGCTCAACGCTCCCTTTTTGGAGCCTAACGCAGCCCCTCAGACAACTCTAAATACCAGCGTTGTCTTAAGGGTGCGTTGGGAAAAAAAGCGGCCTTAGCTACGCGGGTCTTTACCCACAAAACTCTAAATTTAGGCCTATGTCTTTCTATTTTAATGATATAGACAGATGAACGAAAAATCACCCAGACCGGCTCCACTGAGACTGTAAAAAAGGTTTATCTTTATTTCAAAAAGTTAAAATAAACAGCAATAGACCACTAGCAAGTGAACCTGCCATACTAATGACGTCACTGATGCATTTCAGGTAAATCCCGTAATCATAGTTAACATCACTATGCTAATAAGATCCTTTTAAAGGAACAAATACAGGTGCAAGCCTAATTAATGTGTATACAATTTTTGGACCTTGGTATATTACAAGATGTTAAAGATACAAACAGCGCAAAACTCGTATTAAAAATGACAGTGTATAACAAAAACATGTACAAGTTATTAACATTATCTGGTGTAACAGCACAAAATGTTAGTATATATAGCATTCAAGATCCCTCACTAAATATTAGTTAACAGCGTATGGATCTATACTATTCAAGAACAGAAAGCTATTAAACATTCATTTTTACACCGTTAATAGTATTCTGTTATACATGTTACATTTTGTTGTTTAACCCTATCTTAATGGACTGGAAATATAAGTTCGGCACTAACTGTCCTCAGTTGACAAATTATTTGTATATTTTATAACACATAGTTATGTATTATATATATATATATATATATATATATATATATATATATATATATATATATATATACAGGGAGTGCAGAATTATTAGGCAAATGAGTATTTTGACCACATCATCCTCTTTATGCATGTTGTCTTACTCCAAGCTGTATAGGCTCGAAAGCCTACTACCACTTAAGCATATTAGGTGATGTGCATCTCTGTAATGAGAAGGGGTGTGGTCTAATGACATCAACACCCTATATCAGGTGTACATAATTATTAGGCAACTACCTTTCCTTTGGCAAAATGGGTCAAAAGAAGGACTTGACAGGCTCAGAAAAGTCAAAAATAGTGAGATATCTTGCAGAGGGATGCAGCACTCTTAAAATTGCAAAGCTTCTGTAGCGTGATCATCGAACAATCAAGCGTTTCATTCAAAATAGTCAACAGGGTCGCAAGAAGCGTGTAGAAAAACCAAGGCGCAAAATAACTGCCCATGAACTGAGAAAAGTCAAGCGTGCAGCTGCCAAGATGCCACTTGCCACCAGTTTGGCCATATTTCAGAGCTGCAACATCACTGAAGTGCCCAAAAGCACAAGGTGTGCAATACTCAGAGACATGGCCAAGGTAAGAAAGGCTGAAAGACGACCACCACTGAACAAGACACACAAGCTGAAACGTCAAGACTGGGCCAAGAAATGTCTCAAGACTGATTTTTCTAAGGTTTTATGGACTGATTAAATGAGAGTGAGTCTTGATGGGCCAGATGGATGGGCCCGTGGCTGGATTGGTAAAGGGCAGAGAGCTCCAGTCCGACTCAGACGCCAGCAAGGTGGAGGTGGAGTACTGGTTTGGGCTGGTATCATCAAAGATGAGCTTGTGGGGCCTTTTCGGGTTGAGGATGGAGTCAAGCACAACTCCCAGTCCTACTGCCAGTTTCTGGAAGACACCTTCTTCAAGCAGTGGTACAGGAAGAAGTCTGCATCCTTCAAGAAAAACATGATTTTCATGCAGGACAATGCTCCATCACACGCGTCCAAGTACTCCACAGCGTGGCTGGCAAGAAAGGGTATAAAAGAAGAAAATCTAATGACATGGCCTCCTTGTTCACCTGATCTGAACCCCATTGAGAACCTGTGGTCCATCATCAAAATTGAGATTTACAAGGAGGGAAAACAGTACACCTCTCTGAACAGTGTCTGGGAGGCTGTGGTTGCTGCTGCACGCAATGTTGATGGTGAACAGATCAAAACACTGACAGAAT
This sequence comes from Bombina bombina, assembly GCF_027579735.1. NCBI lineage: Eukaryota > Metazoa > Chordata > Amphibia > Anura > Bombinatoridae > Bombina > Bombina bombina. The sequence goes on along the minus strand of NC_069502.1, from coordinate 291,786,083 downwards.
CCATGGATGGCAGGCTTTTGAGTGTCCTTGCAAAGAAAGGTGGCTATATTGCTCACTGATTTGCTTTTGTTTTGTTTTTGAATGTCAGAAATGTATATTTGTGAATGTTGAGATGTTATATTGGTTTCACTGGTAAAAATAAATAATTGAAATGGGTATATATTTGTTTTTTGTTAAGTTGCCTAATAATTATGCACAGTAATAGTCACCTGCACACACAGATATCCCCCTAAAATAGCTATAACTAAAAACAAACTAAAAACTATTTCCAAAACTATTCAGCTTTGATATTAATGAGTTTTTTGGGTTCATTGAGAACATGGTTGTTGTTCAATAATAAAATTAATCCTCAAAAATACAACTTGCCTAATAATTCTGCACTCCCTGTATATATATATATATATATATATATATATATATATATATATATATATATATATATATATATATATACAGTTGCAAGAAAAAGTATGTGAACCCTTTGGAATGATATGGATTTCTGCACAAATTGGTCATAAAATGTGATCTGATCATCATCTAAGTCACAAAAATAGACAATCACAGTCTGCTTAAACTAATAACACACAAAGAATGAAATGTTGCCATGTTTTTATTGAACACACCATGTAAACATTCACAGTGCAGGTGGAAAAAGTATGTGAACCCCTAGACTAATGACATCTCCAAGAGCTAATTGGAGTGAGATGTCAGCCAACTGGAGTCCAATCAATGAGATGAGATTGGAGGTGTTGGTTACAGCTTCCCTGCCCTATAAAAAACACACACCAGTTCTGGGTTTGCTTTTCACAAGAATCATTGCCTGATGTGAATGATGCCTCGCACAAAAGAGCTCTCAGAAGACCTACGATTAAGAATTGTTGACTTGCATAAAGCTGGAAAGGGTTATTAAAGTATCTCCAAAAGCCTTGCTGTTCATCAGTCCACGGTAAGACACATTGTCTATAAATGGAGAAAGTTTAGCACTGCTGCTACTCTCCCTAGAAGTGGCTGTCCTGTAAAGATGACTGCAAGAGCACAGCGCAGACTGCTCAATGAGGTGAAGAAGAATCCTAGAGTGTCAGCTAAAGATTTACAAAAGTCACTGGCAAATGCTAACATCCCTGTTAGCGAATCTACAATACGTAAAACACTAAACAAGAATGGATTTCATGGGAGGATACCACAGAGGAAGCCACTCCTGTCCAAACAAAACATTTCTGCATGTTTACAGTTTGCACAAGAGCACCTGGATGTTCCACAACAGTACTGGCAAAAGATTCTGTGGCAGATGAAACCAAAGTTGAGTTGTTTGGAAGAAACACACAACACTATGTGTGGCGAAAAAGAGGCACAGCACACCAACATCAAAACCTCATCCCAACTGTGAAGTATGGTGGTGGGGGCATCATGGTTTGGGGCTGCTTTGCTGCGTCAGGGCCTGGACGGATTGCTATCATCAAAGGAAAAATGAATTCCCAAGTTTATCAAGATATTTTGCTGGAGAACTTAAGGCCATCTGTCTACCAGCTGAAGCTCAACAGAAGATGGGTGTTGCAACATGACAATGACCCAAAGCATAGAAGTAAATCAACAACAAAATGGCTTAAACAGAAGAAAATATGCCTTCTGAAGTGGCCCAGTCAGAGTCCTGACCTCAACCCGATTGAGATGCTGTGGCATGACCTCAAGAAAGCGATTCACACCAGACATCCCAAGAATATTGCTGAACTGAAACAGTTCTGTAAAGAGGAATGGTCAAGAATTACTCCTGACCGTTGTGCACATCTGATCTGCAACTACAGGAAACGTTTGGTTGAAGTTATTGCTGCCAAAGGAGGTTCAACCAGTTATTAAATCCAAGGGTTCACATACTTTTTCCACCTGCACTGTGAATGTTTACATGGTGTGTTCAATAAAAACATGGCAACATTTCATTCTTTGTGTGTTATTAGTTTAAGCAGACTGTGATTGTCTATTATTGTGACTTAGATGATGATCAGATCACATTTTATGACCAATTTGTGCAGAAATCCATATCATTCCAAAGGGTTCAGATACTTTTTCTTGCAACTGTATATGGCTAATGTTTTATTTGTTAACATTACAAACTGCCTATACTGGTTTATACTATCATGCCATATAAAGCTATTTTTGTTAGTCATATATTTATCTGGGAGAAAGCTGCATTCGAAAAGCTTAACAGAGCTATGAAAAATCAATAAGTAAATAACAATTGTATTATTATTACATGTCAAAAAGAAAGGGGTGTATACTAATAATAGAAGTACATTTTCAAACAAGATAGGTACTATTCCCAGTGATTTATCAGATCAAACACAGAGTTGAACCCATAAGGGTGGATGTTGTGTCGCTGTACTCAACCATACCACATGATCTGGGTATTGCGGCCCTCAACAGTTTCTTGAAAAATACCAATCTAAGTGAAGGTCAAAGAGAGTATATATTGATGGTTATCCGGTATTTACTTGAACACAATTTCTTTTCTTTTGAAGGAAATTTCTACCTCCAAAGATGTGGCACGGCGATGGGGGCAAAATTTGCCCCATCGTATGCCAAACTTTTTTTAGGTTGGTGGGAAGCCGAGCACATCTTTGGAGGTAGAAATCCATTCAGGTCATGTATTAAAATCTATAAGAGACAAGTAACATGATAATTGAAAGTTTATTATATAGGAAACCCATTTCAAAGAATATGTTGCTACATGCAAAAAGCAATCATCCTGTGCATGTTCCCTTTGCAATAGCGAAGGGACAATTTCTAAGTATAAAGCGCAATTGCACTAAATATGAGAATTATAAAAGTGAGTGTGAGTTACTTACACAAAAGCTGAAAGAAAGAGAATACTCAAATAGAGTTATAAAAAGGGTGAGATTACAGGTTGACCAATGTGATCGTAAGGAATTGTTGAAAGATAGACCAAAACAAGCAGGTTTCGAAGATAATAAGACAACATTTGTAACGAACTACAGTAATCAATATTCGACTGTCTGCAAAATAGTTAGGAAACATTTACCAATCCTTTTAGCTGATAAAAAACTAAAACCCTTTATAAATGAGGAATGTAGATTCTCATATAGACGAGCAAGAACCATAGGTACTATTTTATCACCTACTCAATTACCTCAAGCCAATATAGGTTCAGGAAGCTCATGGCTGAGACATAAGGGAACTTTTAAATGTGTCAAAAGTCAATGCAAAGCTTGTGATTTTGTACAAGTAACAGACAAGTTTGTATCCTATGACACTAATAAGGAATACACAACATCACAATGTATCAACTGTTCCATGAATTTTGTGGTCTATCTTGCAGAATGTAATTGCTGCAAAAAACAGTATGTGGGTCTCACGACAAGGGACGTGAGCTCGAGGATTAGAGAGCATCTCAATAAGATAGAGAATGAGAGGGAGAGCTCGGCACTTGCCTCCCACTTTATAAATGATCACAATGGAAATGTAGACTCCTTTAGATAGAAGACAATTGAGAGAGTACTATCCCCAAAAGAGGGGGAGACAGGATTAAGTTATTGTATCATAGAGAGGCATACTGGATCTTTACATTACAGACGAGAATCCCTTATGGGTTCAACTCTGTGTTTGATCTGACAAATCACTGGGAATAGTAAGACCTATCTTGTTTGAAAATGTACTTCTATTATTAGTATACACCCCTTTCTTTTTGACATGTAATAATAATACAATTGTTATTTACTTATTGATTTTTCATAGCTCTGTTAAGCTTTTCGAATGCAGCTTTCTCCCAGATAAATATATGACTAACAAAAATAGCTTTATATGGCATGATAGTATAAACCAGTAGAGGCAGTTTGTAATTTTAACAAATAAAACATTAGCCATATACAGTATTATATATAATACATAACTATGTGTTATAAAATATACAAATAATTTATCATCTGAGGACAGTTAGTGCCGAACTTATATTTCCAGTCCATTAAGATAGGGTTAAACAACAAAATGTAACATATGTAAAATGTATAACAGAATATGACTATTAACGGTGTAAAAATGAATGTTTAATAGCTTTCTGTTCTTGAATAGTATAGATCCATACGCTGTTAACTAATATTTAGTGAGGGATCTTGAATGCTATATATACTAACATTTTGTACTATTACACCAGATAATGTTAATAACTTGTACATGTTTTTGTTATACACTGTCATTTTTAATACGAGTTTTGCGCTGTTTGTATCTTTAACATCTTGTAATATACCAAGGTCCAAAAATTGTATACACATTAATTAGGCTTGCACCTGTATTTGTTCCTTTAAAAGGATCTTATTAGCATAGTGATGTTAACTATGATTACGGGATTTACCTGAAACGCGTCAGTGATGTCATTAGGTCCGAGGTCGTAGCCTCAGATTTTAGTATGGCAGGTTCACTTGCTAGTGGTCTATTGCTGTCTATTTTAACTTTTTGAAATAAAGATAAACCTTTTATACAGTCTCAGTGGAGCCGGTCTGGGTGATTTTTCGTTCATCTGTCTATATCGTTCAACAAGGATACCTATAGGGCACCTGGAGCTGTGTTTGAGGAGTGGTAGCATGCAACCAGCGGTCAGGCTGTTTGAGGAACAGCAAGCTGAACACGTTAGGTGAGATGCCAAGGGCTTTCTGTGGAGCACGGCTCTGAGAAAAAGTACAATTGAAGGCCATCGTTATTATATGATGCTCTGAAACCGTAAGTGTTTTATGTTCGTTTTCTACATGGAAGTTTGGAATCATTAGCAACATTTGAGTTACAAAGAACAAAATTAACATTGGTTGTGGACTGTCATGGTTTCCCCGCCTCACCTTATATTGCATGTGTGTACAAAGGGATAGCTGCTTCTGTGTTTGTGAACTGTTTCTATTTTAATGTTGTTGGATATACCTAAAGTGATCGTATAAACCCATACAAAATGGGTCTAAGTTACTTAACATTTGTTTAACATGTTTATAGTCAAATTTTGTAACCTTGCCACCTAGGTCTGATAGGGTTGTGATGTATTTACTTTTACTCATGTGGCGGCCATGTCATAGAGTATTGTCATTATTATTTGTTAATAACCCTACTTTTGAGGCAAATGATGCTTATATCTATACTCTTTTTTTTCATGCCTCAATAAAAATATATATTAAAAAAAAACATTCTTCATACGCTCTTACATTCAACAACTTTCTGCAAATCCGTAAATTCTATTTCTCATTTAGGTTAAAATATTTTTTATTAAACATTTTCAAAAATTACAATTCGATGCTGGACATACAGAGTAATTACATTTAAAAAAGTAGATCATATCTTAAATACAGATTTATTTTTCCTGCCATATACATAAATCTAAATGATTAACCTCTGTTAGATTGTTTGGATTTCTAAAGGTTTTGTGGTCCTCTGGAATATTCTCGACTGATAGTAAGTCATGTCTGGTTAACATTCCTGCTAACATTGTTTCCAGGGTCGTTCCCCGAAATCTTAGAACATACTATTCTAAATTACCCTAGGGGTCCGACAGGAGCAGCTTTGTCTCTCCTGGTTGTTCTTTTAACTTGCTTAGCCAGGTTTAATAATATGTTATAAACAAATATAGTAAATACATCCTCAGCCTTCAGTCCTAGCTATAATTGGTTAAATTTAATTCAGCCCTCGGATTGTCAGGGCTTAGTTTATTTCAGCTTACCTGTGACTGCAGGCTGTTAGATATTATGATCAATGCTTACTATAGTATATCTTTATTTCAAACCAACCGGGTTTAAGTGTTTTTAAATATTCTAGCCTTTGCTACTGTACGTTTGTGTGTTCCTAGTTGATTTAATAAAGTTTAAATGTATGAATGAAATGGAACTTTTAACTTATATTCAATGAATTGTCCTAATCATATACTCCACAGAGTTAACGTTCACTGTATTATTGTGGAGCTTTTTTGTTATAGACTTTATTGTATCTCTTCTTACAATTAGTTTATCTAGTTGTTTTGTTCTGTTCTAACCAAGACTCCACAACAGGTATCGTTTTTAAAAAAAATATTATAAGTAATATACAATTTATGTACTTATTATATTAGTATACCCCCCTGGGAGGCCAGGTTTGGAGGAAAGCGTCTGAGGCTATTGCCCCTGGATCCGGGAGCCAACTGAAATAGGCTGGGAGTTGAGTGTTGGTCCTAGAGATGAAAAGGTCCAGAGATAAAGGGCCTCTGATGGATTAGATGTGGAGGAATACTGATTTGAGCAAGTGCCAATCACTCACATCTCTCCAATGGCAAGAAAATCAATCCACTACGACGTTGGACTGGCCCAGTAAGTATTCCGCTATCACTGATACCCTGCGATCGAAGCAGAATTGGTAAAATTGTTTTGCCAAGGAGGACAGGATCTGTGATCTGGTGCCACTTAGGCGTTTGATGTATTGAACCGCTGATATGTTGTCCATGCGGAGAAGAACACAGCTATTTGTCAAAGAATTTGCAAAGGAACGTATTGCTGCTTGCAAAAGAAGCAAATGAGCTCCAAAAAAATTGATATGGAGGGAAGATTCTTCCAGAGTCCATTTCCCTCCTATGGACTGGTGTCAGGGTTACTGTTTGCTAATGATCTGTCCCTTTAAGAGCCTCCTATATCAAGCACTTTCCCCCAGCATTCATTGCTGGTTAATTGAGAATTGATTCACAGCACAAGCGTTACACTGAGAGTTTTCCTCACTCTCCAACAGCCTCATAAATTCTTATTTGAAGAGTTCTGATAACATCTCTTATTTTTCATTCCTACTTCTAGCAGCTCTTTTACTCAATTCAACTCCGGAAGATATTGCATACTACAAGGGAATCAAATTAACTCGACATCAAACTCTGAAGCATTCACAAGGTAACAGGATTCAAGCAGCTTCATACACAGCACAGCAAGTAGCGGTGACGTCATCAGCTGCAGCCGCAACCGCTCTCCCTCTGAGTACCACGCTGCTGTTCATAACAAACGGACAAGTAACAATTCATGTGTTCTCAGGTCAGACCCAATTATTTTACTATTAATCGTTATCCTTACTTATTTTGATGAACTTTACCTGCCTAATTAAGGAATACTATATTTTATGTTACTGCTTTATTTGAACTGTTTGCATTATCAAATGCCCTGAAAGTAATACAGTTTATGAAAGTAATAAACTGACACTTATTGGGCAAATAGTAATACATTATATGAAGCACTGTCAACGAATTCATCAAGCTTCTTTTATGTTACAAACCTACCTTTGAGGAAATTGTTGGTTCTTATCTATAAAACACAATTAAATGCTTGTTCAAATTGCTACAAATATAGACTATTACAGAATTAACCAGCCATAAGGAAGAAAGGATTTAGTGTTTGTGTACACAGAATTATCCTATACTAAACATATACTTTCAACAGCAATTATGGAACAAGATCTTTTAAGTGATAAAGTTCAAGTCCTGTCAGACAGATTAGAAGCTTTATCAGGTTCTTTCCATGAATTACAAGTGGAAAATCAGGCTTTGAAGGCCTGCTTAAGAGAGACTCTGGCACCTAAACCTGCAAGTGCAGATTCTATCCCTGAACCTATGGTCTCCCCCCCAGAAAAATTCTCTGGTGACCGTTCAAGATTTAGAGAGTTTAAAAATTCCTGTTTGTTGCTTTTTCAATTAAAGCCACGTACTTATCCCACAGAAAGATCAAGAGTGCTCACTGTGATATCATATTTGAGGGGGGAACCTAGGGCTTGGGCTGACTCTTTTTTTGAAAATGATGATGCAATACTAGGATCTCTAGATGAATTCTTTGATCAAATGTCAGCATTATATGATGACCCTTTCAAACAGGTCACAGCTGAAAACTTACTTAGATCTTTAAAACAAAGAAAGAACCCAGTGGAGTCTTACATCACACAATTTAAAATTTCTGCCCGTGATTCAGGATGGAATGAGGTTTCCCTTAAAACTCAATATCGTTTAGGATTATCTGAGGATATAAAGGATGAGCTTTCACGCACAGGGATTCCAGATTCATTGGAAGATTTTTTTTCTCTCACTATTAACATAGATAGACGGCTTAGGGAACGCCGCTCTGAAAAGGCTAGCGGTACAAAAACCTTTCTCTCCACACCTGTTTATCAAACTAAAGAATCGCCACAACCTATGGACATAGGCTTCATAAAGGGTCCCCTCTCCTCTCAGGAGAAGAATAGGAGGAAGTTGCATAGTTTGTGCATGTATTGTGCCTGCCATACTCATGAAGTAAAGGACTGCCCTGTTCTGGCTAGGAATAAGAAGGGTAGGTTGCCTAACATCACTGAATCCCTGTTAATGAAAACCATTAAACCATCATATTTAACTATTCCTATTATTTTACAATGGGATCAAATCAGGATAACAACTGAAGCTATCCTGGACACCGGCTCATGTAGAAATTTTGTTGATTTTTCTTTTGTGAAACAGAATAAAATACCTCTGGTCTCTAAGAAAACTCCAGTCTCTGTGAAGGTCATTGATGGCTCTTTTTTAAAATCAGGTCCTGTCACACACCAAACTACACCATTACAGGTAATATCCTGCACACACATCACAGAAACACTCACTTTTGATGTCATATCTTCACCAATGTTTAATGTAATCCTTGGTATAAATTGGTTTTGTAAACACAAACCAACTATAAACTGGAATGACCTCAGTTTATCTTTTCCTCATCTCACTCAAAATAGTGAGACATCATCAGATTTAATTATGCTACAGGTTGAGGATAATATTTTACCCAAACAATATGCAGACTTCTCAGATGTTTTTAATAAAAAAGAAGCTGAATGTTTGCCCCCTCATAGGGAATACGATTGTCCTATTGATTTACTCCCAGGAGTTTCAATTCCCTATGGACATATCTACCCCCTTTCTAAACCAGAACTAGAACACCTTAAAAACTATATAGATGAGAACCTCCGAAAAGGTTTTATAAGACCTAGTACCTCCCCTGCAGGTGCAGGCATATTTTTTGTTACCAACAAAGATGGCACGTTAAGACCAATCATTGATTACAGGGAATTGAACAGGCGTACCAGAAAAAACAGGTACCCCCTACCTTTAATCCCTGAATTAATTGAAAGATTAAGGGGGGCCTCAATTTTCACTAAATTGGATCTTCGAGGTGCCTATAATCTTATACGAATGAGAGCTGGCGACGAATGGCTCACTGCTTTTCGGACTAGATATGGGCTATTCGAATATACAGTGATGCCATTCGGTCTGTGCAATGCCCCAGCAACATTCCAATGCTTAATCAATGATCTTTTCAGAGATATTTTGGATGTATATGTTGTTGTCTATTTGGACGATATTCTAGTTTACTCACAAAATTTAGATCAACATAGAATGCATGTTAGAGAGGTTCTCACTAGGTTACGAAAAAATAACCTATACGCTAAACTAGAAAAATGTATATTTGAGTCAAATAATATCTCTTTTCTGGGGTATAACATCTCTCCTGAAGGAATCAAGATGCAAGATGACAAGGTTCAGGCCATTCATAATTGGCCGACTCCCCAATGTAAGAAAGATGTTCAACGTTTCCTTGGCTTCTCAAATTATTATAGGAAATTCATTCCTGGATTCGCTGCTATTACCAAACCTCTTACTGAACTCACCAAATTGAATCATCCTTTCAGGTGGACAAGCCATACTCAACAGGTATTTGACCTTTTAAAAAATAAATTCACTACAGCACCCATTCTCCAATACCCGGATTTAGAAAAGCAATTTATCCTGGAAGTTGACGCTTCTGAGTTCGCAATAGGGGCAATCCTCTCTCAAAGGAAATCATTCAAAGAACCCTTACATCCGGTCGCATTCTTCTCAAGATTGATGCAACCAGCAGAGTTAAATTATCCAGTTGGCGAGAAAGAATTACTTGCAATAAAGTGTTCCTTCGATCACTGGAGGCACTTACTTGAGGGTGCAACACAACCAACTGTCATATATACTGACCATAAAAATCTGCAATATCTTCAGTCTAATCGAACTCTATCCTCCAGACAATTACGCTGGAGTCTTTACTTCTCTCGTTTCCATTACATCATTACCTACAGGCCTGGTACAAAAAATGGCAAGGCTGACGCCCTCTCTAGACAAGGTCCTAAACCTATAATACCATGCATTCCTACTACTATTGTTCCTAAGGACTCTATCATTGGAGTTATAAAAAGTCTAACTACAGTGATAAAAGATGCTACTGCTATTGATCCATCAGTACCTCATACAGATCTTACTTACAATTCTGATGGCTTACTCTATAAGGACGGGAAGCTATACATACCTCCAAATCTTAGATCTTCAATCTTGAAAACAGTTCATGAATCTCCCCTTGCTGGACACATGGGAAGGGATAAAACCTTGGATTTACTTAAGAGATCTTTTTGGTGGCCTACTCTTAACCTCGATCTCAAAGAATATATTTCTAAATGTGTTATATGCGCAACCTCCAAACCTTCTAAACAACTCCCTGTGGGTCTTTTACAGCCTTTACCTGTACCTCAAGTACCCTGGGAGGCGGTATCCTTAGACTTTATTGTGGACTTACCTCTCTCTAACAAATATACCACTATAATGGTTGTCATCGATCTATTCTCAAAGATGGCACATTTCATACCGGTTATTTCCCTACCCACTTCCAAGTTCACCAGTGAATTATTCATTCAAAACATTATAAGACTGCATGGAATACCTAAAACCATCCTTAGTGACCGTGGAACCCAATTCACATCTAAGTTCTGGAGAAATTTGTGTACTGCTCTGCATATAGAACAAAAACTCACCACTGCTTACCATCCTCAGACGATTCTTGGGCCACCTACTTGCCCTTAGCAGAATTTGCCTATAATAATAATAAGAGTTCTACAACTGGCACATCACCATTTTTTATAAATTATGGTTTACATCCAAATTTCACACTACTTCCGAAGATTGACACCCCATGTCCTCAGGTGAATGATCTGGTTAATGACATTTCAGCTAACTTTTCTTCAATTCGTGAACATATTCTTCAGGCTCAGGCATCACAACGCAGGTACTACGATCTTCGCCACAGACCTAGTCCTCAATATTCCGTAGGACAACAAGTATGGCTCTCCACTAAGAACCTCAAGATACCTTATCCTTGTAGGAAACTAGGTAAACTCTTTTTGGGTCCTTACCCTATCGTCAAGGTAAATGGTCCAACAACAGTTACACTCCAACTACCATCAAATTTTAAGATACATCCAACTTTCCATGTGTCTCTTATCAAACCTTGCAACCTACCCATAACAAATATTACATCAGAAGACCCAATACCTTCTGCTAATCTTGATTGCCAGTATGAGGTTCATAGCATTCTGGATTCTAGACTACGTCGTGGGAATCTTTTCTATTTGGTTCATTGGAAAGGTTTTGGCCATGAGGATGATTCCTGGGAGCCTGCTTCAAACATATCTGCTCCACGTCTGATTTCCCTCTTCCATAGACGTAACCCTGATCGTCCTAGGCCTTGAACCTCGCTGTGGTTCTTTTTGTGGGGGGCTCTGTCAGGGTTACTGTTTGCTAATGATCTGTCCCTTTAAGAGCCTCCTATATCAAGCACTTTCCCCCAGCATTCATTGCTGGTTAATTGAGAATTGATTCACAGCACAAGCGTTACACTGAGAGTTTTCCTCACTCTCCAACAGCCTCATAAATTCTTATTTGAAGAGTTCTGATAACATCTCTTATTTTTCATTCCTACTTCTAGCAGCTCTTTTACTCAATTCAACTCCGGAAGATATTGCATACTACAAGGGAATCAAATTAACTCGACATCAAACTCTGAAGCATTCACAAGGTAACAGGATTCAAGCAGCTTCATACACAGCACAGCAAGTAGCGGTGACGTCATCAGCTGCAGCCGCAACCGCTCTCCCTCTGAGTACCACGCTGCTGTTCATAACAAACGGACAAGTAACAATTCATGTGTTCTCAGGTCAGACCCAATTATTTTACTATTAATCGTTATCCTTACTTATTTTGATGAACTTTACCTGCCTAATTAAGGAATACTATATTTTATGTTACTGCTTTATTTGAACTGTTTGCATTATCAAATGCCCTGAAAGTAATACAGTTTATGAAAGTAATAAACTGACACTTATTGGGCAAATAGTAATACATTATATGAAGCACTGTCAACGAATTCATCAAGCTTCTTTTATGTTACAAACCTACCTTTGAGGAAATTGTTGGTTCTTATCTATAAAACACAATTAAATGCTTGTTCAAATTGCTACAAATATAGACTATTACAACTGGAAATTGCAGGATGCTCCCCAGCCTAGAAGGCTGGCATCGGATTCTATTTTAAAGTCTGGAAGGGATCCGAAAATAGCCCTGCCATTCCATGCTTCCATGTTGTGAAGCCACCATGACATATTCTGTTTGACCTCTTGGGTCAGGCCAATGGATTGTGAATAAGAGGGATTTAGAGCGAGATGAGAGTGTTTGAGTCCCTACATGGCTCTGTAATAGAGCGGGCCGGGAAAAATTGCCTGGATCGAGGCTGAAAGAAGTCCTATGATTCTGGCCAGAAGGTGAAGAGAAATGTGTGACTTCTTGAGGGTAGAACTGAGTTCTTTGCGAATGATTTGTAACTTGGTTTGTGGAAGAGCCAGGGAAGACAGTAGAGAGTCCACTGAAAACCCCAGAAATTTCATGGACTGGGAAGGACAGGTATAAGACTTTATTGCGAAACTTATATTTTATAGGAGAGAAGCTGTGGTTGATAGGTGTTGCAATAAGATGGATCTGTCCTGGGCTAAAATGAGAATATCGTCTAGTTATATGATCAGGCAAATTCCCCTGGATCTGAGGAAGGCTGCAACTGGTCTCATGATCTTTGTGAAGCACCAGGGTGCCAAACTGAGGCCAAAGGGAAGGCAGGTGAATTGCCAAGTTTGACCCTGCCATAGGAACTGAAGATAGTGGCGACATGATTTGTGCGTTGGGACTTTTAGATAGGCATCCTTTAGGTCTAGGTGGACCATCCAATCATTCAATTGGAGAATGTCTCTAAGGAGATGGATGCCTTCCATCTTGAAATGTCTGTATATCAGAAATTGATTAAGTTCTTTCAAGTTTATGACCGGACGGGCACCCCATCTTTCTTTCTGAACATGTTGCTGAGGAAACCCTGTGACTGGAATTCCTCTATAGCACCTTTTTGCCATAACTGGTTTAGTTCTGAATCTATCAGACGCTGCATTTGTTGTGGGAATGGGATAGGGTTCGATGGATAGGGTTGGGATGGGAATTGGACAAATTCCAGTTGGAAACCCTGTACCGTCTGAAGTACCCATGGGTCTGATGTAACTGCCGACCATGTTGAAATATAATGGGCAAGCCTGCCCCCTAACTTTTTGTTTAAAACAATAAGGGGTAAAGTGCTCACCTGGTTCAGGCCCTGCTGGGGGCATTTGCAGCTGTCGAGGGGCACCTCTATTTCTGAAGTTTTTTTACCTCTGGTGGGGTAGAGGGGTCTAATCCGGGGCGCTGTGTAGGTTTGCCTGAAGGAACCTCTGAAGTTAGCATGGCTGGACAAATGGTTCCTGAACCTGCCAGCCCTGGCAAAAACACCTTGTTGGGCATATAGGACCTTTCTGACATTGGATTGGGCCCTATCAAGAGTCGTGAAAGCCGAAACATAACATCTAAGCTCCCTAATAAAGAATTCGCTGAATAACAGCCCTTTTGCTGCAGAGCCTCTTTCTGAGTGGGCCATTTCTGCCAATTTAGGGTCTGCACGAGATTGAGCCACCCTGTAGCATTCTATGGATAAAGACACATTTGTATTTCCCAGAAGACATATTGTCGTTTGCGCCCACTCTCTAATTTGTATGGGATCTAATAATTGAGAGGATAGTATAGCATTGTCCGATAACTGAGGTATCTGTGTCAGTGGTCCTACTAGGTTAAGGAGTTTATCCTAAGTGAACTTTAGTGACTTACCCTTCTAGGGTCTTGACCACTTCGGGTCAAGAAAGTGACTATATGAGGGTCAATCTCTGGGGTATGGGCGTCCTTGTCTGGGAGGATAGGACGGGGGCATTCCGCCCATAGTTTATTCATGACCGAATTAGACAGGGGTTTACGAAATTTTGTAATATATGTGGGGCAGGGGACCATTCAGAGGACCTAGGGTGCCTCAAATTATCTAGATCAAACATGGGTTGTCCCAGGGGTCTAAAATTGCATTTTCTGTAAGTTCTGGGTTCTATGGTATAGGTATAACGTCATTAGAGGGTTCGTAGTCTGACTCATCGGACAAATAGTCCTCTGGGTAATATTTCCTCTGTAGAGGTTTCATTCTCCCTTATTATTACCCCAAATTATCACTGGAAGAGGGGTTGCTCTCCAGATGGTGTGTCTTTTTAGTTTTCTTTTTAGGTTGATCAGTATCTAATTGATTTTGGAAAGACTATTGTATTATATTTTTTACCAGGGCTGGCATGTCTTCCATAGCAGATGTTATGGCTTTAGCAACTAAGTCCGAAATCATGGACTGTATGTGCTGAGATTGTTCTGTATCAGACATAATGAATCTGAATAAGTGCTAAGGATTATCAAGAGTATTTGTATTAGCCTGCAGCGGAGCTTGTGTGAGTACTGCAATGTAAACAACACTATTGAAATAATGTTATAATAATAATATAGTAATATAAATATTATAAGGTATATAACTTGTTATTTTAACAAAGGATACGTTTGAGATTGGTATTGATCCTTGTAATAAAGGCAGCTCCGTATGTGGACAAAAGTGCAGGGATTTTGGTACCTGCAATAAACACACAATGCAAAAAATACTCACAAATAGCATAACGATAAATTAATTTAGTGCATATCAAAGTAGATTTTTCAAGAAAAACAGTAAAATGAAGGCGGATTACACTGGATTGCAAAGGATGTAAAACGGGTGTAATTGTAGTGAATATGCAAAACAAAATGGCCACGGTCACGTGACGTTGCACAAAAAATGTTGCGCTGCGTCACGTGATCCAAGATAGCGACCGTATAGTGTATAGGAGAAGAAGACTACTTGTGAGTTATTGAGATACTGCATGCATTTAGTCGGTAATAATATGTATAAAAAATTACAATACAAATCCTTTTGTAAAGTTCAGATAGATATCCTAAACGGATTGGCAAAGAAAAAGCGGTAGAAAAAACGGAGTTTGTTAGAAACCGTTAAACATACTAAAGGTTAAAATCAGTAATTTTGCTGAAAAGAGAAAGAGAGATAGATAAATTAATAGAAAAGTAAGTCCACTCTCATTGAAAAACACAGAATAAAAGATAAACTATAGTTGCTGTACCCCCATTGGTTGAGGGGCTTTTACTTTGTTTCAATGATTTTATGTCTTTACTGCTGGAGATTTTCAAGTAAAGGAAGTAAAGCAAAATAGGAGCCTCCTGTCTTGCAATAAAATTTGGAATAACAGTGAAGTGGCGGAGTATACCCAAACAGCGGAAAATAAGGTAGTGGCATTACAGTTACTAAAAGTGTTCCGTGGACCAGTATTTGTTATCCCCATAGTAGCAAACTTTCTATCACATTAAAGGTTGATCTTTTTGTTGCAAAGGAAGTGCACCAGTTTCTTATTGAATCAGTATATATAGACTTTCTAGTGTACAAACACACTTGGAAGGAAATCTTTTTTAGAAGAACTTTCATTATTGAAATGTATTATTATTTTCTGGAATTTTATGTGTTTGACTTATACATTTTTATTTGAGTGTGTTTTCTATACCACCGGTGGGACATTGTATTATATATGTATGTGATGTTTTTTGGTACTGTACCTATTTAGTAAAGTTAATTATACCATACTGATATGGTCTAGCTGTTGATCACATCTTCTTTTTACCCAGATTGATTCACATAGGATTGGTTGCAGAGGACAATCCTTTTAGTAGCTGCTTGACCGTTTTTGAGAGCTGAAAGATATATTTATATTTCTTATATTGGGCAAAAGTATAAGTCACTTAATTGATGCTTGGACACGTTATGGCACATTAAGCTACATTAGGCAATTTCTGCAATAAATATTTAAGGTTTTGCTATTTGCAAAAAAGTTGAGATATACTGTTGTACATTGAGGTATTACTATGAATTAGGGTAGGTGCTGTACTGCAATTTACCATAAAGCAGAGTAGGTGCTGTACTATGGCTTCATTATGAAGCAGGGTAGGTTCTTTGTAATGCAGCAAGAAAGACAGTTATAAGTGATATGGAGATTTTTTTAGTAGGGAAGTAAATACAGTTGCAGTAATTAAAACCTTTACATGGTGCTGGGGCTCAGGACTGGTGTCCAGCAGCAGACTACTCAGGCAATCCAGTTAGGCAAAAACAAATGTAACTGAGTAATTAATGACAATCCAGGCCATGCACAGGAAGGCAAGCAAACAGACATACAGCAAAACAAGACAGAGGTCAAGAACAGGTCAAGATTTCAAGATTTCAGAAAAAGGGACGTGCCTTAAAGGGACATGAAAGCCAAAATTAAACTTTCATGAATATGATATTGCTTATCATTTAAAAAATAAAAGTTAGAATATACTTCTAATAAATTAACTTTTTCTTAGTCTCCTTGTATGTGTCTTGAGCACTGTGTGGCATTAAGGTGAGTAGCAATACTATACGAGCAACCTGTTGAGTGAAGCTGCAGCAGTCAAGGTGAATTGACAGCAGGGAATGCCCTCAGCTCTTCTTTCACTTTCTGCTGCTACTCACAACAATGTTACAATGTCTCCTATCAAATCTCAGATGCACTATAAGCTTATTTTCATTCACCTAGATTACAAGTTTTGTGCTATAGAGGGTATTTAAAGAATGCATCAAAAGTTGAGTTATTTCACCCTCCATAGCGCTGCCATTACAAGTTTTAGAAAAGCCGGCCTGTGCGTGCGATATGGTTGCGTTGAGCTCCATACCGCACAAAATACAAACGCTGCTTTAACGTGATTGTGCACGCTTTCCCCATAGACATCAATGGGGAGAGCGTGTTAGAAAAAAGCTAACACCTGTGATTGTGGAATGAAAAGCTCCGTAACGCAGCACCATCGATATCTAAGGGGAAAAAAATGTTATGTTTAAACCTAACACCCTAACATAAACCCCACGTCTAAACACCCCTAATCTGCTGCCCCTGACATCACCGACACCTACATAAATTTATTAACCCCTAATCTGTAGCTCCCGATGTCGCCACCACCAAAATAAATCTATTAACCCCTATTCTGCCGCTCTCGATATCGTCGCCACTATACTAAAATTATTAACCCCTATTCCGTCGCACCCCAACATCGCCCACACTATAATAAAGATATTAACCCCTATTTCGCCATTCCCCGACATTGCCACCACTAAAGTTATTAACCTTTAAACCGCCAGCCCCCCACATCACAACAACCTAAATTAAACTATTAACCCCTAAACCTAACCCTAAACCCTAACCGTAAACCTAACCCTAAACCTAACACCCCCTAACTTTAACATAATTAAAATAGAGCTAAATTAAAGTTACAATTATTAACTAAGTAATACCTATTTAAAACTAAATACATACTTACCTGTGAAATAAAACCTAAGCTAGCTACAATATAACTAATAGTTATATTGTAGCTAGCTTAGGTTTTATTTTTATTTCACAGGTAAGTTTGCATTTATTTTAACTAGGTAGACTAGTTAGTAAATAGTTATTAACTATTTATTAACTACCTAGTTAAAATAAATACAAACTTACCTGTGAAATAAAACCTAAGCTGCCTTACACTAAAACCTAACATTACAAAATAAAAAAAATCTACCATTACAAAAAATAAAAAACACTAAAATTACAAAAAATTAAAAAAAAACACCATTACAAAAAATAACAAACGAAATTATCCAAAACAATAAAAAAAACTCCTATTCTAATACCCTGTTTTAAAAAAAAAGAAAAGAAAGAAAACACCCCAAAATAATAAACTACCAAGGGCCCTTAAAAGGGCATTTTGTAGGGCATTGCCCTAAAGAAATCAGCTCTTTTCCTACAAAAGAAAAACAACCCCCCCTAACAGTATACAAACCCCCACCCCCAAACCCACAAAATAAAAATAAAGTAAATCATAATATACTCACCCTGAAAAGGGTATTTGTATGGGCATTGCCTTTAAAGGGGCATTCAGCTCTTTTGCTGCTCATTAAAAATAAAAATGGCTATTTAAAAAAAACAACACCCCAAAATGAAAAAAAAAACATTACAAAAAATAACAAACAAATTATCCAAAATAATAACAATAATTCATAATCTAATACCCATTTTAAAAAAAAAATAAAAAAAAAAATAAAAGAAACCTAATCTATAATAAACTACCAATAGCCCTTAAAAGGGCCTTTTGTAGGGCATTGTCTTAAAGAAATCAGCTCTTTTTCTAAAAAAAATACAAAGACCCACTAACATTACACACCCCCACAACCCAATTGCCCCATACCCATTGCCCTGAAAAGGGCATTTGTATGGGCATTGCCATTAAAAGGGCATTCAGCTCTTTTTCCTGCCCTTAAAAGGGCATTCAGCTCATTTAAGAAATGCCCAACCCCTAATCTAAAAAAAACCCCACCTAAAAAAACCTTAAAAAAGCTAACACTAACCCCTCATTAGGTACTCACAGTTGCTGAAGTGTCACTTGAACAATCTTCATCCCGGCAGCTCCATCTTCATCAAGATGGCTACATCTTCACCCATTGTGGGACCAGCATCTTCTTCATCCCTGTGGAGGCGGAACGGTCTCTTCATCCCTGTGGAGGCGGAACGGTCAATTTGCGGAGGCAGAGGTCCAGGCGTAGGTCCAAGGCGAAGGTCCCAGTTGGAAGTCCAAGGCGGAGGTCCAAGGCGGAGGTCCAGGCGGAAGTCTATCGATCCAATGTGGAGGTCCTCTTCATGCGATCGTCTGCCGCACACTGAGGATTGAAATGCAATGTACCCCTTTTATACTGGGGATACCATTGCATTCCTATTGGCTGAAAAAATTAAATCAGCCAATAGGAATTAGGACTGCTAAAATCCTATTGGCTTTTGAAATCAGCCAATTGGATTTAAGCAGCTCTCATTCTATTGGCTTATTCGAATCCCGCCTGGACCTCCACCTTGGACCTTCGCCTGGACCTCTGCCTCCGCGCATCGACTGCTCCACCTCCTCAGGGATGAAGAAGATGCCGGTCCAACGATGGATGAAGATGGAGCCGCCTGGATGAAGATGGAGCCGCTGGGACGAATATCGTTCAATCGTGACTTCAGCAACTATGAGTACCTAAAGAGGGGTTAGTGTAAGGTTTTTTAAGTTTTTTTGGGTGGGTTTTTTTTAGATTACGGGTTGGGAATTTCTTAAAAGAGTTGAATGCCCTTTTAAGGGCAGGAAAAAGAGCTGAATGCCCTTTTAAGGGCAATGCCCATACAAATGCTCTTTTTAGGGCAATGGGTAGATTAGGTTTTTTAGATAGTTTTTGTTTTGTTTTGTGGGTTTCAGGGGGAGTTGGGGTTTGTAATGTTAGTGGGTCTTTGTATTTTTGCTTAGAAAAAGAGCTGATTTCTTTAGGGCAATGCCCTACAAAAGGCCCTTTTAAGGGCTATTGGTAGTTTATTATAGATTAGGTTTCTTTTATTTTGGGGTGTTTTTTTTTTTAAATGGGTATTAGAATAAGAATAATTGTTATTATTTTGGATAATTCGTTTGTTATTTTGTGTAATGTTTTTTATTTTCGTTTTGGGGTGGGGGGGTTTAGATTAGGGGTTGGGCATTTTATAAAAGAGCTGAATGCCCTTTTAAGGGCAGGAAAAAGAGCTAAATGCCCTTTTAAGGGCAATGCCCATACATATGCCCTTTTCTGGGCAATGGGTAGATTAGGTTTCACTTTAGTTTTATTTTGTGAGTTTGGGGGGTGGGGGTTTGTATACTGTTAGGGGGTGTTTGTTTTTCTTTTGTAGGAAAAGAGCTGATTTCTTTAGGGCAATACCCTACAAAGGCCCTTTTATGGGCCTACAAAAGGCCCTTTTTAAGGGCCCTTGGTAGTTTATTATAGATTAGTCCTAAAGCCCGTTCACACGGGTCATTTTTTGCAGTACAGCGGTCCCACCCCTTGCGCTTTCTCCCTCCCCCTCTATTTTCCTCTCTCTCTCACCCCTTCTCTTTTGCTCTCTCCCCCCCCTCATTTGTGCTCTCTCCCCCTCTCTTTTGCACTCTCTCTCGCTCCACTTCTCTTTGGCTCTCTCTATCTTTTCCTCTCTTTTGCTCTCTCTCCCCTCTCCTGTGCTCTTTCCCCTCTCTTTTTGCTCCCTCTCTCCCCCCTCTCTTTTGCTTTCTCTCCCACCTCTCTTTTGCTCTCTCCCCCCTCTCTTTTGCGCTCTCTCTCTCCCTCTCTTTTGCTCTCTCTCCCCCCTCTCTTTTGCTCTCTCTCCCCCTCTCTTTTGCGCTCTCTCTCCCCCCTCTCTTTTGCGCTCTCTCTCCCCTCTCTCTTTTGCGCTCTCTCCCCCCTCTCTTTTGTGCTCTCTCTCTCCCCTTCTCTTTTGCGCTCTCTCTCCCCCTCTCTTTTGCGCTCTCTTTCTCCCCCCTCTCTTTTGCACTCTCTCTCTCCCCTTCTTTTTTGTGCTCTCTCTCTCCCCCTCTCTTTTGCACTCTCTCTCTCCCCCCCTCTCTTTTGCGCTCTCTCTCTCCCCCTCTTTTTTGCGCTCTCTCTCTCTCCCCTCTCTTTTGCTCTCTCTCTCCCCTCTCTCTTTTGCTCTGTCTCTCCCCTCTCTCTTTTGCTCTGTCTCTCTCCCCCTCTCTTTTGCTCTGTCTCTCTCCTCATCCCTCTCTTTTACTCTTTCTCCCCCTCTCTCTCTCCCACTTCTCTTTTGCGCTATCTCCCCCCTCTCTTTTGCATGCGCTCTCTCTCCCCTCTCTTTTGCTCTCTCTCTCTCCCCCTCTCTTTTGCTCTCTCTCCCCCCCTCTCTTTTGCACTCTCTTTCTCCCCTCTCTCTCCCCCTCTCTTTTGCGCTCTCTCCCCCTCTCTTTTGCGCTCTATCTCCCCCCTCTCTTTTGCGCTCTCTCTTTCCCCTCTCTCTCCCCCCTCTCTTTTGCGCTCTATCTCTCCCCTCTCTTTTGCGCTCTCTCTCCCCTTCAATTTTGCGCTCTTTCTCCCCCTCTCTTTTGCACTCTCTCCCACCTCTCTTTTGCTCCCTCTCTCCATCTCTCTCTCCCCCTCTCTTTTGCTCTCTCTCTTTCCCCCTCTTATTTTCTCTCTCCCCCTCTCTTTTGCTCTCTCTCTCTTCCCTCTATTTTGCTCATTCCCATCTCTTTTGCTCTTTCCCCTCTATTTTGCTCTCTCTCCCCCCTCTCTTACGCTTTCCCATCTATTTTGTTCTCTCCCCCTCTCTTTCTATCTCTCTCCCCTTCTTTTTCTATCTCTCTCACCTCTGTCCCTCTCGCGCGTGCGACCGCGCCCAGCCACGCCTGGCCACGCCCCCCGCCATGCCCGGTCACGCCGCTTACGCCCAGCTACATCTACTTTTGCCCGCACCGGCTGTTCAGGTAGGGACTCTAAGTCCAGGTGTGTTTGTCCTCGCGCGCAGTCTCTACTGCGCATGACAGCTTCGGACAAACACACTTGGCCTTTTATTATATAGGATTAGGGTTTTTTATTTTGGAGCGGGTATTTTTTTTTTTTTTTAAACAGGATATTAGAATAGGAATAATTTTTATTATTTTGGATCATTTTGTTTGTTATTTTTTGTAATGGTAGTTTTTTTTTATTTTTGTAATGTTAGGTTTTAGTGTTAGGCAGCTTAGGTTTTATTTCACAGGTAAGTTTGTATTTATTTTAACTAGGTAGTTAGTAAATAGTTGATAACTAATTACTAACTAGTCTACCTAGTTAAAATAAATACAAACTTACCTGTGAAATAAAAATAAAACCTAAGCTAGCTACAATATAACTATTAGTTATATTGTAGCTAGCTTAGATTTTAGTTCACAGGAGTATGTATTTAGTTTTAATTAGGTATTATTTAGTTAATAATTGTAACTTTAATTTAGTTCTATTTTAATTATGTTAAAGTTAGGGGGTGTTAGGTTTAGTGTTAGGTTTACGGTTAGGGTTAGGTTTAGGGTTAGGTTTAGGGGTTAATAGTTTAATTTAGGTTGTTGCGATGTGGTGGGCTGGCAGTTTAGGGGTTAATAGGTTTATTTAGTGGTAGTGATGTGGGAGGCCAGAGGGTTAAGGGTTAATAATTTTATTTAGTGGCGGCGATGTCAGGGAGCTGCGGAATAGGGGTTAATATCTTTATTATAGTGTGGGCGATGTTGGGGTGCAGGGGAATAGGAGTTAATAACTTTAGTATAGTGGTGACGATGTCGGGCAAAATAGGGGTTAGTACATTTTATTAGTGGCGGTGATGTGGGGAGTGGCAGATTAGGGGTTAATAACTTTAAAATAGTGTTTGCTATGCAGGAGGCCCTTGGTTTAGGGGTTAATAGGTAGTTGATGGGTGTTAGTGTACTTTGTAACAGTTTAGTTATGAGTTTTATGTAACAGTTTTGTTGCGTAAAACTCATAACTACTGCTCTCAGATGGCGGTCCGCGATCTTGTCAGTATAGGGTGTAACGCAAGCTTTTTAGCCTCACCGCAAAACTCAGCGCTATGGATGTCCCATGAAAAAACGTCTTTTTTTTTAGTGCGGAACTGACGTTGCGTTACAGGCTAAAAGACTTGTGGTACAGCTATACCGACAAGACTTATAAGGGCTGCGTTGCTGTTTTAACTCTGAAATGGCCATTTTTTCAGTGTTAAAACACAAACGCACAACTTGTAATCTACCTGATTATTCTTTATTAAATAGTGTTTCTTGTTATAAATGACTAGCTTTGTTTCACATTTAATTTTACCATAAACTGGCTGAGACTACTGCATTGTATAGATTGCTTGTATAACATTGCTACAAACATTGCTGCCACACAGTGCTTAAAGGGCCATGAAAGTCCATTTTTTTATTTTGTGATTAAGATAGAGCATACAACTTTAAACAACTTTCCACTTTACTTCTATTACCTAATTTGCTTCATTCTCTTTGTATACTTTGTTGAAGGAGCAGTAATGAACTACTGGGAGATAATTGAAAGCTAAAAGTCAATGACAATGATGCATATAAATGCAGCCACCAATAAGCAGCTTCTGAGCCTGCCTAGGTATACTTTCCAACAATGGATGCAAAGAGAACAAAATAGCTTAGATAACAGAAATGCATTTGAAATTTATTTAAAATTGCATGTTATATCTGAATCATGAAATAAAATTTTGGGTTACATGTCCCTTTAAGACATGTGCATGCTCTTGAGCCCACGTCAGTAGGATTTCCTAGAAAGGATCATGTTTCAACCAAGGCGATAAAGATTAAAAGGTCAATTTTTATCACAGAACTAAGTTGGAAAAGTTTTTTATGGTACTTTCTACCTGAACCACTTATGTGTCCCTTTAATGAACAATAACCCTGTTCAACAAAAACAAAATATTTATGTTCCCTTACTAAAAATAGTTATACTTGACTAATTTTGGGTCAAGAAATATGACAAATATGACGTCAGAACTTTTTTTATTAGCTCTAGTATTTGAGATACACTACTTGCGCCTCAGTAATATAGTCATAGTGAAAGCAATATTACAACAATCTGATATTTTCTTGATTGTTGTTTTCATTCAATCAATCACAAATAACAGCATAAAATGAAATATCATACAGCAATTGAAGATATTATCTGAAATAGTGGCCTTTTCACTAAAGCACCTTCTCTTTGCTTGTCGCTTGTTCTCCTTTTCTGGGGCATCTGTTGTCACTGTCCAACAGTAGTGAGCAAGCATAGAAGTGTTCCACCTACCCTGATATATTCGTTCCATTGCTGAAATTTCATGGTGGAACCGCTCACCATTCTCATCAATCACCGCACTGCAGTTGTCAGGGAGGAAGTCCAGAGGATAGTCGAGAAAGTGGATTTTCACTGATTTGTTGCAGCCTAATTGATGATACTTTTCTAAGGTTGCTCACAAGCTCAACATAGTTTCCAGCTTTTTGGTTACCCAAGAAGCCATGCACAATGCCTTTAAAAGCTTCCCAAGCCTCTTTCTCATTAGCCTTGAGGACTCGCCCAAAGTTTTCATCAGTAATAAGTTCACAAATTTATGGACCAACAAAGATTCGTTCCTTAGCGTTAGCTTCACTCAGCAGTGGAAATTTTCCTCTCAGGTACTTGAAAGCTTCTCCATCCTTGTTCATCTCCTTTAAAAAGTTCTTCATTAACACATTTATATTGCATTTTGGCTTTTAACGTAAAGCATAACCCCAAAGATGAAAACAAAGGAACAACACTCTAACCTTCAATTCATGCAAGCTGCACACAGACAATAAAGAAAGCAAGGCCTACAGTGACTCATCATTCCTATACTCAGGTTTGCCAGGTTCCTTACTAGGCTGCTAGGAATGACACACCCTGTACTCTATACCCACACCCTACATCATCATAAACGTGCTATATCTTG
The DNA here is from genome assembly GCF_027579735.1 of Bombina bombina. Classification (NCBI taxonomy): domain Eukaryota; kingdom Metazoa; phylum Chordata; class Amphibia; order Anura; family Bombinatoridae; genus Bombina; species Bombina bombina. The sequence goes on along the minus strand of NC_069502.1, from coordinate 291,761,456 downwards.
GAAACGAGAGCTAACTGAGATATTTAAATGTCATATTTGCATGCTGACATTAATTAAGTATTTTCAAGTCAGACACATTTTCTTTGTTGAGTAGTGTAATCTATGTATGACTTCTGTGTCCCTTTAATGAACAATAATCGATGTCTGATACTAAAAGCTTTATCAATAATTACAGTTTTGATATTTAGCAGCACTTATATGTACAGTATATAATCATAGCTACTACTAATTCAAGGGGTCTTTTTACAGCTGGGTAAGTATGTAACAATTGTAAAGTTAAACCAAATTATGCTCTTCAATTTAGCTATTCTCAAAATACGTCAGTTGTAAAAGACTTTGCAATAGACCTGCATGGCAAAGTATGTTTTGAAAAGAAATCAACCAATTTAACTAGCTACAAAGTACAGACTTAAACCATCTTGACCCCAACTAATTAAATGTGCAAGTTGTGTGAATTTTATCCCCTAACTTGCTATAGTCAAAACTTACAAAGGCACTAACCATTGCATGTGTTGATTATTTTGGTCAGTTTGGAAAGCCAGAACTAATTAAAGGGACATTAAACACTTTGAGATGGTAATATAAAATGATAAATTGCATATATAAAACAACTCTGCAATATACTTTCATTATTAATTTTGTCCTCTTTGCCTGTAATTCCATTCTGAAATTGCGAGCTTTTCAGTTCCTGTTAGAAATGGAAGTGCAGCACACTGTTACATCCAGCACAACCATTGGCTGCACACTCTAGTGACCTATGTATAACTGTCCCTAATTGGCCACAGCAGAGAAGGTAACACAAGTTACAACATGGCAGCTCCCAGTGTTTTATAGATACTAAAACTTTACACTTATTTTGTCACTTTTTAAACAACTAATGAAACTTTAAAAAATACATCTACATGTTACTCATGGACTAATCTTTTCTTTGAATGCATCATTCTATCTAGCGTGTATTTAGTGTTTAATGTCCCTTTAAATAAAATGCAAACAATTCCCACAATTGTTGTAGATAAATTCTGACAATTAAATTACTGTTTTAAATTAATATATAGCATATTTAAAAAATAATAATAGAATTACATTTGCAATGTATTTTACATCAAATTATGAATTCATAGTAATTTACAAAATTCATTTTTTTCAATATTATTTATAATTTAATCATATCTACTTATACAGTTGTAACTAGCTTAAAAACTTGTATATCTGAAAAAGGTTGGGTGTGGTCAGTTAAATTGACAGTCTACTCCAGAATTTGTATTGCTTAAAAACAAACACCTAGATTACAAGTTTTGCAATGGCCATTTCAGTGTTAAAACCGGAATGCAGCCATTACGAGTCTTTTCGGTATAGCTGTACTGCAAGCATTTTAGCCTGTAACGCGAAGTTAGTCCCACACTCAAAAAAATTACGTTTTTGCATAGGATTTCCATAGCGCTGCCATTACAAGTTTTGCGTTCGTTCCGCAATCAGAGACAAGTAGCTATGAGTTACACAAAATTCATAACTAAAAGTGTTACAAAGTACACTAACACCCATAAACTTATCTATTAAACCCTAAACCAAGGCCCTCCTGCATCGCAAACACTATTTAAAACTTATTAACCCCTAATCTGCTGCTCCCAACATCGCCGCCACCTAAATAAAATTTATTAACCCCTATTCCGCCACTACCCGACGTTGCCGCCACTATAATAAAGCCATTAACCCCAATTCCCCCGCACCCCAACATCGCCACCACTATAATAAAGATATTAACCCCTATTCTGCCGCTCCGCAACATCGCTGCCACTAAATAAAGTTATTAACCCCTAAACCTCTTGCCTCCCACATCACTGCCACTAAATAAACCTATTAACCCCTAAACCGCCAGCCCCCCACATTGCAAAAAAACTAAATTAAACTATTAACCCCTAAACCTAACAACCCCCTAACTTTATATTAAAATTACAATATCCCTATCTTAAAATAAATAAAAACTTACCTGTGAAGTTAAAAAAAACTAAATTTAAACTGTATATTAACCTAACATAACTATTATACTAAAATTAAAATAACTATCAATTAAATAAATTAAATTACACATTAAAAAAACCTAACACTACTAAAAAAAATCTACAATTACAAAAAATAAAAAATACTAAATTACAAAAACACTAAATTGCAAAACATAACAAACGAAATTATCCAAAATAAAAACAATTACACCTAATCTAATAGCCATATAAAAATAAAAAAAACATAGCCTACAATAAACTACCAATAGCCCTTAAAAGGGCCTTTTGTAGGGCATTACCCTAAAGAAATCAGCTCTTTTACCTGAAAAACATGCAAAGACCCCCCAAAAGTAAAACCCACCACCCACCCAACTCCCCAAAGTAAAAAAACCTAAATTTAAACTGTATATTAACCTAACATAACTATTATACTAAAATTAAAATAACTATCAATTAAATAAATTAAATTACACATTAAAAAAACCTAACACTACTAAAAAAAAATCTACAATTACAAAAAATAAAAAATACTAAATTACAAAAACACTAAATTGCAAAACATAACAAACGAAATTATCCAAAATAAAAACAATTACACCTAATCTAATAGCCATATAAAAATAAAAAAAACATAGCCTACAATAAACTACCAATAGCCCTTAAAAGGGCCTTTTGTAGGGCATTACCCTAAAGAAATCAGCTCTTTTACCTGAAAAACATGCAAAGACCCCCCAAAAGTAAAACCCACCACCCACCCAACTCCCCAAAGTAAAAAAAACCTAACTCTAACAAAAACTCAATCTACCCATTGCCCTTTAAAAGGGCACTCAGCCCTTATTTTAAGATAGGGATCTTGTAATTTTAATTTAAAGTTAGGGGGTTGTTAGGTTTAGGGGTTAATATTTTAATTTAGTTTTTTGCGATGTGGGGGGCTGGCGGTTTAGGGGTTAATAGGTTTATTTAGTGGTAGTGATGTGGGAGGCCAGAGGTTTATGGGTTAATAACTTTATTTAGATGCGGCGATGTCGGGGAGCGACGGAATAGGGGTTAATATCTTTATTATAGTGTGGGCGATTTTGGGGTGTGGGGGAATAGGGGTTAATAACTTTATTATAGTGGCAGAGATATCGAGAGCAGCAGATTAGGGGTTAATAAATTTATTTAGGTGGCGGTGATGTCGGGGGCAGCAGATTAGGGGTGTTTAGACGTGGGGTTTATGTTAGGGTGTTATGTTTAAACATAACGTTTTTTTACATAGACATCAATGGGGTTGGGTTATGGTGATTGCCATTCCGCGATCGCAGGTGTTAGTTTTTTTTTCTAATACTCTCTCCTCATTGATGTCTATGGGGAAAGCATGCACGAGCACATCAAAGCGGTGCTTGTATTTGTGCGGTATGGAACTCATCGCAACCATATCGCACGCACAAGGCAGCTTTTATGAAACTTGTAATGGCAGCGCTATGGAGGGTGAAATAAAGCAACTTTTGTTGCGATCGTTTTGCACCCTCTATAGCGCAAAACTTGTAATCTAGGTGAAAGATAATCCCTTTATTACCCTTTTCCCACTTTTGCATAACAAACACGGTTATATTAATATACTTTTTACCTCTGTGATTACCTTGTATCTAAGCGTCTGCAGACTACCTCCTGTTCTTTTGACAGATTTGCATTCTATCCAATCAGTGCTGACTCATAAATAACTCCATGGGAATGAACACAATGTTTTCTATATAGCACATATGAACTAGGTGTGAAAAACTGTCAAAATAAACTGTGATAAGAGGCAGCCTTTAAGGGCTTAGAAATTAGCATATAAGCCTACCTAGGTTTAGCTTTCAACAAAGAATACCAAGTGAACAAAGCGATGATGATAAAAGTAAATTGGAAAGTTGTATAAAATTGCATGTACTATCTAAATCAGGAAAGTTTAATTTTGACTAGACTGTCCATTTAAAGTCATGTTAGTCAAATGTCCTGCTATACACAAACAATCAAGCTGTCAAAAAATGAAGTAGACTTTGTCCAACATTAAACAGTTTTTTTGGATGGCTGTGAGGAACTTGTTTTGCTTTAAACAACTTTAGACTTTAAAAGGATATTAAAAGGATATGAAACCCAAAATGTATGAATGTACTAAATTAAGACTGTGAAAGTATATTAAAGTATACTTAGAATAACATTATAAAATATAGTCATAATAGTACAATTTAATTGCATAATATTAAATATAAATAATACTATTAATTTACCTTTGTTTCATTTTATATTATTTTTCTTAAATACAGTGGACTTTATCTACAATGGTGTAAGACTGCCTCAACTTGATAGTCAACTAAAAGAAATAAGTTTAGCATACACACAGTAGGGAGTGCCTGAGATTGGTCTTGAACGTAGGTCTTTTCAGGTGCAGGCTCAGACTTTTGCTGAGGAATGAAGAAGTTTAAATATCTTACCTGCTTATATACGTGTTAATGAATCATTGAGCCTTGTATTCTGCTCACCTTTATTTTATCAATTAAGCTTCTATTAATACCAGCCTCTACTATAGCTGACCTAAGTTTGAGGTATCCTGTTTGTGTTTAGATTTCTTGTTTAAAGTATCCAGTTTGTCTACAGCTGCAGATCTGCCAAATCACTGACCTTGTCCCTGTAACTCTCCTGTGTCTCTGTCTCCTGGTATCAAGCAGAGCATATCAATCAGCCAATAGGATTTCAGTAGCCCCCATCCTATTGACTGTTTTGAACAGCCAATAGAATTTAAGAAGCTCTCATCCTATCTGCTGATTTGATTTTGAAGAATCAAAGCAGCCAATAGGAATGCAAGGTACGCCATTTTGATAGGCTACATTGCATTCAACTTCAGTGTACGGCGGCAACCGTATGAAGAGGATGCTCTGCGCAGGATGTCATCGGCTTCCAGGATGGTTCTGCTTTGCCCTGCCGGGATGAAGATAGAAGCTGCCCCCGAGATGGATAAAGAACTCGCCGCCTGGATGAAGACTTTGCCGCCTGGATAGAGATAAATGTCCGGACTTCAGAAAACATGAGTAGATCTTCTGGGGTTAGTGTTAGTTTTTTTTGATTTGTTTTTTTTTGCGTGTTTTTTTTTAGATTAGGGCTTTGGGCTTTGAGAAAGAGTTAATACCCTTTTAAGGGCAATGTCCATACAAATGCCCCTTTACGGGCAATGGGTAGCTTAGGTGTTTTTAGAGTTAGGTTTTTTTTTATTTTGAGGGGTTGGATGGGTGGTGGGTTTTACTGTTGGGGGGGGCTGGTTTTTTTACAGGTAAAAGAGCTGATTTATTTAGGGCAATGCCCTTCAAAAGGTCCTTTTAATGGCTATTGGTAGTTTATTGTAGGCTAGGGGGTGTTTTTATTTGGGGGGGGGGCTTTTTTATTTTTATAGGGCTATTAGATTAGGTGTAATTGTCTTTATTTTTGATAATTTCATTTATGTTTTGTAATTTAGTGTTTTTTATTTTTCGTGATTTTAGTGTTAATTATTTTTGGTAAATGTAGATATTTTAAATTTTTAGTAGGATTTGGGTTTTTTTAGTTGTAATTTAGATTTTTTTTTCTTAGTGTAAGGTTTTCTTTAAATTTGTAATTTAGATATTTTAATTGGTAGCATTTTTTTGTTTATTAGAATAGTAATGTTAGGTTAATTTATAGTTTAATATTAGGTTTATATTTATTTCACAGGTAAGTTTTTATTTATTTAAATAGAGTTATATTGTAATTTTAATTTAAAGTTAGGGGGGGTTAGGTTTAGGGGTTAATAGTTTAATTTAGCGTTTTGAGTGGTGGGGGGCGGCGGTTTAGGGGTTAATAGAATTAATTAGTGGCAGAGATGTGGGAGGCCGGAGATTTAGGGGTTAATAACTTTATTATAGTGTCTGCGATGTCTGGAGCATCAGATTAGGGGTTAATTACTTTATTTAGGTGTCGGCGATTTTGGGGGTGGCAGATTAGGGGTGTTTAGACTTTGGGTTTATGTTAGGGTGTTAGGTTTAATCTTAACTTTTTTTTCCCCATAGACATCAATGGGGTTGCGTTACGGAAATTTTTCATTTCGCGATCGCAGGTGTTAGGTTTTTTTTCTAACACTCTCTCCCAATTGATGTCTTTGGGGGAAAGCGTGCACATCAAAGCTGCCCTTTGATTTTGTGCGGTTATATATATATAAGTTTAAATATGTGTATGTGTATATATATATATATATACTGTATATATTGTGTGGTTTAAAGACAAACATACATAAATACATACGAACACATATGTACACACACTTACACATACATGCACACATATATACATACATAAACATATATTCAAACATACACGTTATCCTATAAAAAATCACTGCTAAAACATTTATTTTATTAAAAATAAATCTCTATTTTACATTTAATGTGTTTTTGAGTGTGTGTTTGTATGTGTGAGTATGTGTATCCTAAAAACATTATTTTTCAGACTTTGGAAGGAATGGACAATAAAATAAGTCGCAAAACTGTTCTCTTCTTGGGATATTGAAGGATATAATGAGCACTCTATAGAATATTATTGGGCTGCAGCAACTAAATTTGTGTCAAATTAGTTGTTTGGGGCATTTGTATTTTACACTGCTATTTTTAGAGAGAGATATGGTGACTCCATATTCTTTAGCTTTTCTGCTGCATATAAAAAAAAAACTAATCTTCTTCAGTCAATGATTCAAAATATACTGTTCTGAGAACCTCTAGTGGCATGGTACAAGTTCTGCATATAACTCAGTGCATACTGTAGACAACACAATAACATAAGCTTACCTCCTAAATAAAATCTGCAGTTCATTGCAGGAATGACCACTAGGCAATCTAAATAATCAAAAATGATAACTTTATTGCATGTTTATTATATGGTCTTTTTGTATGTTATGTGGTGTTAAATTACAGAAATTTGAAAATAAATACGCATAATTAAAATTCCATATTACAATCTTTAAGTGTTTCAGATCCCTTTACATCAGTTCATAATATTTGCCTACTGGCATCATTAGAAAAAAAATGATAATATAATTTTACCCCTAAGGACATATGTTGCATTATTACTTCCTTATAACTATGTTGTAAAGTCCTGGAAAAAAAGTTTAAACATGTAGTTAAGAATAGATAATACTGGTTGCCTTTTAGGCGCAAATAGAACTATTTGCGCCTAAAAGGCAACCAGTCTAAAAGGCAACCAAACAGAATCACAGTATAGGTACTCCCAGGGCTCATAAATCTTAAACTATAAGATTAAGCTTCTGGTTTAAGCTTTATGAGTGCTGGAAGTACCTATATTGGGCCAGATTATGAGTGGAGCACTATTTAGCGTTTACGCTAGAGAGCTAATTGCGCTAGAAGTAAACTATTTGTGCACATCAGGTTGTGCTCATATTATGAGTTGAAAGTAAAAAGTTTGCACACTTGCGCACAAACATCTTACTTCTAGCACAATTTTTATTGCATGTGATAACTTATTCCCATATAGAAGTCAATGCAGAAAAAAAAAGTGGGAAAAAAACACCCTACTTGCGTGCTAACCCGAACGGATATGCACTAACCCAATCACATATTCACATATGTGCTAACCTGAACTTATATTGTCATATGCGCTAACCTGACCGCGTATTCTAATGTGCGCTAACCCAACATGAAAATATGAATAATTTACATTCCAATGTTATTCACATAGAAGAATATGTTCTATTTATTCATAAATACATATTTCTACATATATAAATACATATATATATCTGATGGTATTTTGGTACACTATGTATCTATCTATCTATCTATCTATCTATCTATCTATCTATCTATCTATCTATCTATATATATATATATATATATATATATATATATATATATATATATATATACATGGTTATATATAAGTATAGTTAAATACAGATATATATATAGGAATATATCTTTAAAAATACTTAGAACATATTCTGCTATGTGCAACTGCAAAGGGTTCCAAAGCACTTCTATTTATGTCAATATATGTGTAAATATGTATTTATGTGTTTATATATGTCTGTAAATACCTATATACACACATAAATATATATATATATATATATATATATTTATTTATATATATAGTTCCACAAATTGCATGCACCCACTGGATTTATGCAAAAAAAAGTGCTTTATTGGCATGCAAAGATACCGTGACGTTTCGTGGATCTCACCCTGATTAAGGGGTGAGTTTCCCCCAAACGTCACGGTATCTTTGTGTGCCAATAAAGCACTTTTTTTTCATAAATCCAGTGAGTGCATGCTATTTGTGGAACTATCTTGCTTGCCTGCACCCTGGTAGTTGACCTTGGAATTTTTTTTATAGAGATGTATATATATATATATATATATATATATACGTATATATATATATATATATATATATATATATATATATATATATATATATATATATATATATATATATAAAAAAAATGTAAATGTATGTCTCTCTATGTTAAAGTCCTGAGACCTCTTTTTTTTGAGTGTACAAGTAAAGTGCGGCAGGGGACAAGAGAAAGTTTAAAACTTGACTTTTATTCCATCACTAAAAGCACATCACAAAACTAAAAACAGCACTTACGCGTTTTAACTCATACCTTACTCATAGACCTGTTACATCTGGCTGTATAGCCTTCTTAAAGGGACATGAAACCCAATTTTTTTTCTTTCATAATTCAGATAGAGAATACAATTCTAAACAACTTTCTAATTTACTTCTATTATCTTATTTGTTTCATTCTCTTGGTATTATTTGCTGAAGTAACAGCAATGCATTACTGGTTTCTAACCCAAGACATGGGTGAGCAAATGACAATCTGTATATATATTCAGCCACCAATCAGCAGCTAGAACCTAGGTTCTTTGCTGCTCCTGAGCTTGCCTAGAAAAACATTTCAGCAAAGGATAACATGAGAAGGAAGCAAATTAAATAATAGAAGTAAATTGGAAAGTTGTTTTAAATTGTATTCTCTATCTGAATCATGAAAGAAAATGTTGGAGTTTCATGTCCCTTTAAATACACATAATTGATCATGATGTGAGTAAACCAGTAGCCATTAACCATCAATAGCCCTCCTTACTGACTTGTCATATTGTGTGCCTCCTATACACATGTGCTATTAATCATGAAAAATGACAGTTGATATATACACAAATCAAATTCGTATTATCTTAAAGGGACATGAAACCCAGACACTTTCTTTCATGATTGAAATAGAGAATACAATTGTAAACAACGTTCCAATTTACTTGTATTATTTAATTTGCTTCCTTCTCTTGTTATCCTTTTTCTGAAAGGTTTTTCTAGGCAAGTTTAGGAGCAGCAGATAACCTAGGTTCTAGCTGTTGATTGGTGGCTGCATATATATATTAATTGTGATTGGCTCATCCATGTGTTCAGTTAGAAACCATTAGTGCATTGCTGCTCCTTCAACAAATGATACAAAGAGAATGAAACAGATTAGATAATAGAAGTAAATTAGAAAGTTGCTTAAAATTGTATTCTCTGAGTTATGAAAGAAATTTTTTGGGTTTCATGTCCCTTTAACTGTGGTATAATATATGTCCAAATGTAGACATTACATGAGTCTTAAAGAATTTACCGTAATAAGATAAATAAATAACTCTTTATAATATCGGTGTGTTTTCATATGACCTCTTGTTTAACACAGCAGCAAAAGTTACACCGATTCTCTGAAGTTAACCATTGTACTTAAACATATACATTATACTGTGACCAAATAAAAGGCTCTTTATATGAATAAACTCCACAGGCTGCTCACATTTTTTCATTAGTGTTGCCCATTTCTAATTTTGATAGTTAGTGTAAATTGTACCAAAATAATATATAATTAGATAAAAATGTTATTATTCTAGAATGGAACTTTAGTTAAGTAAAATGCTACTTGTGCTACTAGTAGTGACCTTGAAACCTTGATATAGACCATGCTAGACAACTTTATAATCACCAGCAGCTCCCTGTGGACAGATGATTGAATAAAGAAAATCTAGTGGGCACATGACCATGCCAGCCAATTAGAAAAGGTTCACAAAACACAGAAGGATTGGAATGAAACTTTATTAACCCATTTTACGTTATATTTAATCCATCAAATGGAAAAAAACGACAACATTTGTGTGTGGTGTCTATGTGTGGTGTGTGTGTTTATAAAAATATTAACTCTGCAGAAGAGGAAATATTTTTATTAGAATTATTTATTAACATGTATAGTTTACTCATATACATGTGTATTCTCTTCAGCATATCACGCAATACAGAGTTTATGGATTTTTTTCCTACTAAAGTGAACTTTTGGTGGGTCTGATGCTGGCTTTTCAACTAACTGGCTGCCTGGACTTCACAATTCTCTGACAAAGAACCTTTAACGTTTCATGAACGTTGTTAGGACAACAAGGAAGAATTTCTCAGATAATAACTCCCACTTCAAAGATTTTTCAGCTCAATAGAATTCGTACCATCCTTTATATTCATCCACATGAACTGGCACTAAAGGGAGTGAACTGTTTGGATTTTTTTCGTTTTGTTTATTTTTCTCCTATTCATAGCGGTACTTGGATAAAATAAACAACAAGACAATTACTCGAACACTCTCTTTAAATGTCCCTGGTCCATCCCAACCAATATGACCTGTACCTCAAAAGGGAAAAAAAGTTATCTTATCTGTGAATTCAAATGGCTTGAAAAGGATTGCGCATTGTGGAGACAATCAAGTTTGTGAGATGTATACTTTATCATATTACCAAGTGACATAAGCAAAACAAAATTAATAATATTGTTTTATTATTTAATTGGGTTATCAGGAAGAATATATTAAAAATCTGATATTTTTTATGTATTTGTTATCTATAGCTTTAGAGGAGATTTGTAGTGTGTGTGTGTAAATAAATAAAATAAATATATGATATTTATTATATATTAGAAATATTGTCTGTTCAGCTAGCATGAAAACAAAGGTCAGTCCAAATGTATCTTAATAGACTGTGTCTCAAATGGAGTGTGCCTCTTTGAAGACAGCTTGCTATTGCACTGCTCATTACCATAGAGATCCTAACGTGGCATGTTGATGCACCATAAAACTCACACTTTCAACCCCAAAACCAGACTCTTTGAACAACCCGAGCTTGATTAGGCCTTTCTTCCTTTCTTTCTCTTAAAAACCATTTCCTTGCCTTTTGAAACTTAGCCATCAAATCAAAATGAATTCTCTGATCACTGCAGAAAGCAGAAACAAAAGTTCACTGACGCCTCAATTCAGAAGGCCCCCTTTCTTCCCAACATTATTATCTATTTTTATTATAATCTGGAACAAGTGCCCATTCGCGTGGTTTTTGTTTACTGGAAATTAAATGAAAATGATTTAGCTGGAGTCAAACAAAAATATATACGTGTATACACAAGAGAAAGAGCCTTTAGACGTAAATATTATGTCCTTAATGAAAAGACTGGAAGGGCTCCAGACTTAGCCTTTCAAGAATTAAGTATGACTTGCCTATTTCCATAGAAATACTAACTTACCATGAAGATTCACCGTTGAGTAGAATACTTCTTTGTGAAAAGGTTCTTTGATGTCTAAAGCATAATATTCAAGCTTTCAGCTGTGACTGTCTAGATTACCTTGAGAGCAACTGGGCAGACATCTGTAACAAGCAAATGAAAAATTAAAGGTGATTAGCCTATAGAAGAAAACACTTTGAGAAATTCACACCCAAAGACAAGAATGGAGACAGATCATATTGAAAGTGTCTTGCAGATGCTGGCCATACATTTATTATATACGTATAGTTCCAATAGATTTGAAAAGACACTGTTTAGAAGACATATCAAGTAGACTCTATAGGATTCACAAGACCCAGCTTGAAATTAATGCCCATGTGACTGCTATGCATTTTATTACTAGTGGCCATTGGCCAATCACTTAGTACATTGTGTCAATAGAATGATATTGCAACCACCTCTCCAACTCAATGATACAAGGACGGTAAAAACCATTCTTTGATAAATAGCATAATTGATTATGAATTTTGCTAGCACCTGGCATCTTCTATTTGCATCCTAATATTTTATTCAGTATGGATTAGACTTAAAATATATTGACATTCCATATAATATCACCAGTATGGATTAGACTTAAAATATATTGACATTCCATATAATATCACTTGCTCCAGCAATAGTCAATTATAAATTAAGGGTATCGTCATAAAAAAGTAAGTAAAAAGGTGTTCTTATTTAAATGTTTTCACTCAGAGAAAATTAACTTATTAACTTTTCATTGTAAAAAAAAAAAGCAAAAAATAAAATTTATTTTCCATGGCAAGAGGTGTGCATTAAGAAATCATCATCCGGTGTTCAAAATAAAATTACAAATCACAATTCCAAAGTCTGCCCGTGTAACGTGTACAGTGATATCATTCTCACAAATATCATTAGTTCAACACAATGGTCCTATAGAGTACAGTACTCACATTTAACTAAAATTATATTACAGGCAAAGAAATGTTAAAGTAACTCTGTGGTCATACGCTGGCCAGTTCCATCTGTCACAAATATTATATATATATTCACATGATGACGTAACATAACCTTATTTTATGTACAGTTTGACTGGCCATGATACTTATTAAAATATTTAATCATTTTTACAAAACAGTAACAAAACAGCTTTATAAAAGCACTAATACTGTAATCTCACAAGGTGTAAATAAAATACAATGACAGTATGCCATTCAGAATTTACAGTGCATTTTATCTACAAATCCTTAACAAAACAATTTGTCAGATTAAAGAAAATATGAACATTACAGGTTGATTTCCATGAGGATAAATAGTCGGGTTGTGTCTTTGTGGACAAAAATAAACTAAAGGATTCGGACACATTTTAAATAAAACGTTAAAAAAATAGAAAGAAAATCCATGTACTTAATAAGAATTTTTAGACTTTTGCAAGTCACATTGGTCCCATTTCTCAAGAGCACAACAGAAAGGCTCATTGCAGTCTAATTGAAATAAGATAATTTGACTCAATACACCATAACGTTAAAGAAATGAATACTGGGTTCAAAAAGTCCTAATAATTGGGCCTAGTCTCACACGTGGGGTAAGAGGTCTTCCGATGGTCAGGTGAAGGAGTGGTACTGGGTGGAGTTGGGATGCCAGTTGCCCCTGTACTTTGGCACACATACCATTCACTCAGGTTGGCTCCTTGGGAGGATGTGAGAGACTCAGAATTTGCAGAGCTAACAGGGGGGTCTTGCCCAGAGTCAGAGGAAGGAGAAACAAGGGAAGCTATAGAGGATTCATAACCTGAACTGGGAGGGGGAGATTTGCAGTGTACTTTCATATGCTTCCTCAGCGAGCTGGGGTGTGTGTAGGACTTGTCACAGCCTCTCACTTTGCAGTTGTAGGGCTTGTCACTGGTGTGGACATGTGAGTGCTTCTTTCTGTCACTACTGTTGGCAAAGCGTCTGTCACAACCTTCAAACTCACATTTGAATGGTTTTTCACCTGAAAGAGAAGAGGGAATGTTTAAAACAGTGTAATACCAATAATAATATAATAATTAATAATACCTAATTGGAATTATGGTCAGAAGAGAGTTTCATCTATTACTGTATACATTACTAGCAAAACAACACTGATTTATTATTTGAGTGTGTGTGTAAATTATCATTTATAAAATGTATATTAAATGCTAAATGAAGGAATATAAAATGTGTATTTGAAGTTTTCAGTTTGCTTTAGACAGTTATTAGCTATCAAATTAATAATAGAACATGTGCTTTGCATGAAAAAAAAGTTGTTGTTTTTTTTAATTATAATAATAAATATTACTTTCCACTGTAACGTGCCAATGGGGCTAAATAGCTAGAAGTAATGTATGAGCTTCACAACATTCTAAAAAATAGTTTATTATTTATAAGATTAATAAACCACTAATTCTGGTGCTAATTTTAATAATAAAATGTTACGTATCAAATAAAAAAATCAACACGTAGCAGCCTTTATATATATAAATATATATATAAATATATATATATATATATATATATATATATATATATATATATATATATATATATATATATATATATATATATATATATATATATATATATAATTAAATAACATAAATTATTTTCCCATACATAAAATGTTGCAGATCATTTATGTAAAGAAAATGATAAACTGTAAAGCTGATTGTAAAATCCAACAGGTTCTAAAGTACGTGAGAAACACAAACAACTGCCCATTGCAATCCACTTTCGTGTTGTAAGAATAAGAAGTGGATCAGTCCAAGAGAACATTAGATTTATGTTATGCTTACTGTAATATGTGTGTGTGGGGAGTATCCTTCATTTGTATCTGTATTTATATACTGAATGCAAAAGGTTAATTACTGCACTTTCAAAACCATTAGGTTTTTTAATAATATTAAGGAATGCAAAATATTACTTAATTTAATTTGTATGAAATATTTTCATTTGCCCTTATTTTTATATTGTTTAAATTCACAATATTTTATTGTCTTGCTGTACAATTTTCTAAGAGTTCCAAACCATTTTATTTTCTATTAAACCTGACCCCCACACAGAATATGCAAACTAACGAACCAGACAAAGATCAGTCCTCTCTCTATAAAATGTATGCTGAACACAGAATATACTTGTATTGTTTCAGTTTATTCCATGCTACCAAATATACCGAATGTTAAATATAGATAAGGGCTTGTGTGCTACAGAGGCAACATTGATTTGTGTTGTTCACAAAAACTCACCCTCATCTAATCAACAATCTCATGGTCATAAGCCACTTTAACAATTTTACATGAGTTTCTTATATTTGAAACATTATTTTGTAATATTTTGCTTACAGCTATTTTTTTCCATACTGCCTACACATAGAATACAATTATTATCATATGTATCACTATTTTTGATAAATGTAAATGTTGTTTAAATAAAGGAAGCACATATTGTGTCTATACATTATACTACTAAGCAGTTTAAAATATATAAAAATATACTTTATAATAAAATATACAGATATGTGAATTTTAAAGCACACCCACATATAAATAGAGTATATGGCATGTGTGTAGTAAAAAGAATGTGGTTTTTACAATGTTACATTTCATTTTTTTAATGCTTTCCCTTTCTAGTATCTTTTGCAGTTAGTTTCCATGTTTTATCTATGCATTTGTTCTAGATATATACCGATTACTACTTTTCAGCATTTCAGGGAAAGGAAGACTACTGCATGCCATTAATATTTCACAATGCAATCATCATTCCTTCAATGAAGAAACCGTTCCATGAATAATTTGTAACAATTTGAATTACAATTTAAGTAGTGAATATTTTTTTCTAACAATTTAAGATGTTCAAACGAAATAACTACAAGGGGCCTGCAGGATTATTCACGTCATAATTAATCACAAAAAAATGAAAATACATTAATATTAGTGTGTCATAAACTAAGAAGTTGCAGTCTTAAGCTCCCAAGTGCAAAATATAGTTTCAGGGTTTCTGTTTTAAAATCCCTCATTTTATGCTTCACAGGATTTAGAGTAGAATACGTTGAAGAACAGTGAAATGTTGTTTACTTAAGAGGCAGATTGTCATCAAAGAGGAGATGTTTCTTCATGACACCTGTTCACAACAACCAACAAAACTGGGGATGTGTCATTTATTATAAATTGAGTAGAAAGTGAGACTTTGTATATAATCAAAACAAAAGGGCTGGAGGCTTTTGCGAAACACGAAAAAAAAATCCTTAAAAATGACAGTTGTGATGAATAGTTGTGTAAAATATCCCAATAAGATTATGTTATATTGCTTACATTTTTGGATTATATTAAAATACTCTTTTGAAGCACTTGTTGTTAGTGTTGCATAAAATATATTTTTACAGAAACTTTATGGTACTATTTCAACAGTATTGTGAAAAAAGACAACCTTTTAAAATCCATGGGTGATAAGAATGTATATATATATATATATATATATATATATATATATATATATATATATATATATATATATATATATATATATTATTGCACATGGATGTTATAAGGTTACTTTGAACTTAAATAATTGCACATAGATTGTATAGGGTTACTTTGAACTGAACATTTTACACATATGCATCTGGAACATAAATTCTGAACATTTACTTTAATTTTTATTAGGGTAGCAATTATTTGCAAATATATAATGCTTGGGTTAAAGAAAAGAAATGTCAGAATGAATTATAAATTACTTTGCTCAGCAAACAAAATTACAGTAATCCACAGTTAATAGATTATTTTAACCATAAAATCCCGTTTGTGATACCCGTATAAATTGTATAACATTATTTCATAAATATTAATTAGCTAGAATGAAAGTTTACAACCACGTGTACAAATCTATTTACTTATTTTCCTTGATTCATTCATTTATAATCCCCAGAGCTTTAAATCAATCTGATCACAAGATGGAAGAAGTCATAAAATAGCTCTGGGGATTGGAATCAATTTATTTATATGGTTAATTAATATAAGATGTTGTAAACTGGAATACAGTATCAGTAAATGACCTGCAGCAATATGAAATATGCATTGCAATAATGACACATAAAATCTTTTTTTTTTTTAACACAAAAGAAAGACTGTGGAAACTATGCACACTGACCTGTATGAGTTCTTTTGTGTATTTTAAGATTTTCTGATCTTGCAAAGACTTTTCCACAGCCAGGAAATGGACAAGGGAAAGGTTTTTCACCTGTGTGGACTCTGATATGATTCACCAGTTTATATTTGGCTTTAAAAGGTTTTCCTTCCCTCGGACATTCTTCCCAGAAACATGTGTGACTGGGCTGTTCTGGTCCTCCAACGTGTTCCACTGTGACATGAGTGACGAGCTCATGCATTGTTGTAAAAGTTTTTGAACACAGTTTTTTTGGAACATGTTCCTCCTCTATCCACTTGCAGATAAGTTCTTGTTTTATAGCCTGTCTCATATAACGAAAGAAAGCACCAGGAGCATGGTGAGGAGCAATGTTCATATTCAGGTTCATGGCACCGTAGCTATGGAGGGAAGTAGAAGCAAAAGGATCTGTCCTAGATACTGGTTGAGAGAAATGATCAGACCTGGTGTACATATCTCCAGGTAGACCCAGTCTTATCTGTCCGTTTAGAGGTTGACCTCCTGGGGTGGCATGGGAAGGCTGCTCATGAGGTCCAGAGAAGTAGGAATGATTTCCAGCATCAGCTTGGTGCCCATGGTGTCCAGGGTAGCTACCTGTTGTTGAGACAAACATTCCATGGTGAGAACTTGGAGCAGTATATTGATCAGTGAGACCTGGCATGACTGGCACTGTGAGATCTCTGCGTAATAAAAAGTCCCTACCTGTAGAAATAGTCTGAGCTGAATGGGGAATAGATGAGTAGGATACTGCTGTTGACTGAGCCGGGCCAAATACTCCTGTTTGACTGGAGGCAACCTCAGCGTGGCCTGCCATGTGATGGTGGTGGTGGTGGAGGTGGTGAGGGTTATGGGCAGGGCTGAGTTTGAGGGCCGCTGGATGCCCCATGTGTTCTGGCCGGAATGCAGGGCTTGGCCCTAGGCGAGAATCAGCAGCATACTCCCCAGGGTGCATATGAGCCATTGAGTGAGAATGGCCCACGTACCCCGGGAAGCCTGTCATGCTCTGAGGGGGGTGGTGGTGATGATGGTGATGATGATGAGCCCCTGCCAAGTCTACTAATCTCAGCGCCGGGTTCCGTTTTGGAAATGCATGGTCCATCACTGTGTTTCCCAAAGCATCCACACTCATTGCTTCTAATTCTACAATCACCTGGCTGTGGGAAAAGAATATAATAAAAACTTTTTCCCCAAAAAGTTTTTTCAAGTTTTTTGTTTCTCTTTTATGTCTACGTGGAATCCCCTACGCTTGAGAAGCAGCAGCAGGAAGCATTGAGATACTGAATAGCGATTCACAGACACGGCTACTGCCCAGAGAGCTCAACAATAACCTTACAATCTGATTGGCTGTCTGAAGATGATTGACGTCACCGCTGACAGGTCCTGCTTGAAGTCTGAAATGAAAGAGCTCGAAAGAAAACACACCAAGGCGCATGCGCACAGCCAGGGTGCACCCACTACCCCCTTCAAAGAATCTGCAGCTTGTGTTGCCTGGTGACTTCAGACACGTTTGTATTCGATTTTAGGTAATTTGAGAAAGATAATACGTGCTAGAAGATGTCTTAGTAAACTACAAATGTATGTTTTTATATGGGGGAAAATAATAGCGCTCATATCACAGAGAATGAATGGTCAGTTCGGTGTTCATTAAATACTGCAGCAAAACTGTCTTGATTTAGCTTGTGTCAAACTTAGGAATAGCATCTCAGGTTTAGGGAGAAATGAAACGATCGACATACTAAAGATATACATTTACTTTTATCTCTTGGGGCTGATTTACTAAACTTTGGAAATCTCACTCACAAATCTAGTTAACCATCGTCTTAGCAACTAAGACAACTAGATAGGTTTCCTATACAGAGAGCTTTCTGATTGTAAGTGAATCTAGACATCTGAGTGTAATTCTCACTGAAACTAACAGTGATGTTCTCGGTTTCTCTTTCTATATCTAATAAATGCTTATCTATCTATCTATCTATCTATCTATCTATCTATCTATCTATCTATCTACCTACCTATTTATTTATTTATTTATCTATCTACCTACCTATTTATTTATCAATCAATCAATCTATCTTTTTATCTATATGTCAATCTATCTATCTATCTATCTATCTATCTATCTATCTATCTATCTATCTATCTATCTGTCTATCTAATCTATCTATCTATCTATCTATCTACCTACCTATTTATTTATCAATCAATCAATCTATCTTTTTATCTATATGTCAATCTATCTATCTATCAATCTATTTATCTATCTCTATCTAGCTCTCTCTCTCTTGCACTAAAGGAAAATATTTTCTGATCTGTGCATGTTCTAGTTCTGAAAAATATATATAAACACACATTTGTCTGCTATTTTTAATCAGAAGTGCTAAAAACATTTTTTTATGCACACACATTTGCTTTCAGAACTAGATCATGCACAGATCAGATATATATATAAACTATTTATAAACCATTCCTTATTATGTGAATATAAATATAAATATAAATATGTGAGCCTTCTGCACATTATATCACTCAAAATATATCGATATTTTTCATCCAGAAAAATCGTATCTTCATTGAGGCCATGAAAATAGTTTGATATATATTTACTGCATCAACGTATTATATGCATTGCAGGAAATATTGTAATAACTCTGGAACAGGACTTCCTTATTTCCTATCCATATTTCCTGTCCATATTTTAATTTGTGAAAATATAAAAGGTCGCCACTATTGATATATGTGAGTACCTCAACGTTTCAATTTAACAAGGCTTCACGTGGTTTTTGCAAAACATTTTTTATATACTGATCATATCTGAATAAAATCAGTTTGTGGAAATGTAATTTTAAATTTTGAATTAACAGTGCCTGATTTGGTCGATTTTTATAGAATAAAAAGCACACACACACACTATATATATATATATATATATATATATATATATATATATATATATATATATATATACATATATAGTGTGTGTGTTTATCAATATATATACATACACACAAGTGTAAATATAATTTTTCACTATGCACAGTGACATAGCAATGGGATAAGAGTACTGACTAATTACCGGATTGTGTATTAAATTGTATATCCTATATTGTGTGTATTTTTACTTATTTGATATTTTTGTAAATAGTTTCAAATCTGTTTATTTTGCAAAAGAAAAATACAATTTTGGGCCTGTTCTTTTAAACTTGTGAGGGACTAAAAGTTTTCAAAGTCACCTTCTAATACTTACTGGAAGTTGTATTATATGGAGCATTTTGTGAGAGCCATTAATTAGAGCAGCACATTATCATTTACTACTAGATCACTTACCTAGATGCAGATGGGTTACTCCAGATGCCCATGTTTTCCATCTCTGTGTGGTAAAGATTCAGTTAAAGGTGCAATCTGTCTTATTCTTCATGAAATTAGCATTCCAACACTCTATGGCATTTGCTCTATTACTGTGCTCCAAATGTTTTATTGTAGGATTGCTACCATTTTCTTAGGAGATGTGTTGTTGACAAACTATCGAAAGATTAACTTGTTCCTGTACCATTTGATGCTCTAGTGGACATTCTCTAAGGAAAGCGTAATTATCTATCTATTTATCTATCATCTATCCATATATCTATCTATTCATCTATTTATCTATCTATTTATCTATCTATTTATCTATCATCTATCCATATATCTATCTATTCATCTATTTATCTATCCATCTATCTATCTATATATTGCAGAGACAAAGCGATAGATAGATAGATAGATAGATAGATGATAGATTGATAGATAGATAGATATATAGATAGATACATAGATAGATACATAGATACATAGATACATAGATAGACAGTTCGATAGATAATAGGCAGAAACACAGAAAACAGACAGAAAATACTTCGATGGAAAGTTTTGCAGTCAGTGGGTGCAAGTAACAAGCTACTATTTAGAATCAATTAAAAAAGATGAAAAGCGATATTTTAATAATGAAATATAAAAAATAAAAAAATAGACTGAGATTTCCCATTTGTAACTTGGTGAATAATAGCAAAAGGAACTGTCTGGAAAATGGCGTTTGTTTTGAGAATGTATTCACCTATATAGTTTGTCATATACTGACTGCATTGTTTACGATAAAGTAATATATGGTATTTTTTGTACATGCTGGGACTAAATTACCATTGTTTACAAAAAAACAAACAAAAAAAAAAACAAAAAAAAAAATATGAATATGATGTATAAAGAACGTCCCTCAACTTAAAAAACAAACAAACAAAAAAACAAACTTGGGCCCAGCAGCTATATTGGCTAAATACTTTGTATGTACAGCATGTATTTTAACAATTGTATATGAGAGTAGACAACCGGATTCAAAAGTCATCTTCAGGTTATATTAAGTAGGTTACTTTTTTCATTCATGAAATCTACATTTGTCAGTTTTATGGTGTATAGATTGCAATCAGCTTAAAAAAAAGAGGAATATGTTCTTTAAACGGCTTACTTTATATTATAACTATTTTTCATAACTATAATAATAATTAAGATGAAAAATGTATTAAAATGTTTTGAAACTTAATAGCAGAATATCATCAATGCGATCACAGTCAAACACTTTTTATTGATTATAAATTAGTTGTACTTATACAATTTGGTCCACATCCTTTATTGAAAATTCAGATCCATAGTGCTATTGTTTAATAGTAGGAACTTTGAGAAAGCTTTAGAGAGTGTATTATCAAAATAAAAGGAACAAATCAAGACACACATGGTTAAATAAGGACTTATTGTTATCAAAATAAATACCAGGAATCAAATTTTCTCCAAATTACCAGAAAAAAACTATTGCAAACAGTGATGATAAGAATGGGTTACCTGTAGTAAAATGTACCCAGTTATTGTTCACTTTAGGTCAATTTTATGTGTTTGATAAAGAAATAGAAGTCAGATATACACATTGTTTTGTGTTGTAAAGAGGCCTTAACGCCGTAGGGTGTAAAATATTTTCCCTATAATATAATTCCAATTTGGTATAATGTTACATTTCTAATATAATTGACATATACCTAATCTTTGCCAATTATAAAATGTATCATAGCATAAGAGATCTCCATAGATTTATTGGCTTGGGTATGATGTGTGTCTATCGGCCTAATGTCAATTTGTTTGGTCAATCAATTCATAAAAACATATAGAATTTTTTTTAAATCCCCTTTTATTTAATCTCCTTGTCTGTATGATTATTTATTGCATTTCCCAAAAAAATGCATCATTTACATAATGTATATATGAAACAATTAAGTGAATATAACTGAGTACGCAATGTTCAATTTAAGCATCCTATATATATATATCAAATCTATCTATCTATCTATCTATCTATCTATCTATCTGTCTGTCTATCTATCTATCTAATATGATTATTCATAATATATCAGTTCTACATTAATGAAAAGTACTGTTAAATATTATTATATTTATATTTATTTAACATTATTTTACATACTTATACACTGCACAAAATAAATTGTATATTATGGCCTTTTTTCTGTGTATGTAGTTGTGTGTGACGATGTATAGTGAAAAAGATGATAGATAGATAGATAGATAGATAGATAGATAGATAGATAGATAGAAAAATATAGATAGACAGCAAGAAAGATAGATACCTAAATGCTGCTATACTCTGTCTGAAATACATATATACCAAACATCTCTAACATTATGAGAAATTACATATATTTAAACGAAAATTGAAACTGGGTTTCCATTTCATATTATGTTTCCTTTAAGCATTTATTAATTCATTAAAAAAAGTTAGATGGGTGCAGCTTGAGTAATATTTGGCCCTTGCTTGTTGTGTCTGACCTACCAGTTCAAGATTAAACTTCCTATGTCAAATGAGGCACCAGTCACACCACCACCATATTGTGAGAGCATGGTATTCCCTAGTAAGGATGATACATATCATGTAAACCCCATCAGGAAGATCACAGTGTTGTTTTTTTAATAGGTTCCAATACATGTCAAACCTCATTCCAATCAAATCGTCCGTAAATGAATTCAAGATGAATATGTCATAGAGTAATGTGACAATGAAGTCAAGCAGGGTCAGGGGTGGTTGTTTCAATAAGAAAGTCGTCAAATATTAATTCTGGGACCTCTAAATGAATGGGCAGTAAGCATGATTAACAGATGTTGGTAGTTGTTGTGTCACTGATTTGTGTTTATCCAAGCACCTTAAACACAAAGCTTGAAAAATATATGGTCCCACTGAAGCACAGAAAAGACATATTTTAAACTTACGTGACTTGCAGTTCCTGCTTGCTCACAATATTTTCCTCATTAGAAAAGTGTCAAGTGTCTTATTACCTGATGTCCTGCTAAAAGTTTACAAATGAAATTAGTGTACTCTCCACAGCTCGTAAGCTTTTGTGATTTAATTAGCAGCGCACAAGCTACATTGTCATATTTTTGTTTAACCTGATTTTATTGGATTGTGGTGTTCTTTGCCAAATCCAAATGGTATGGCATTCATCTGAAGCATGACCAGTCTCTGCATGCATATTTCCCTTAAGGATTTCTAAGTATGATTTTCAGGGCTATGAAATGTGCAGGTCATATTTCACTTATTGATGGTATATAGCAAGGATCTTGTTAGCATTCCTCAGTTTTTTTTTTTTTTTTTTTTTCTTCTTTCAATTTCAATCCTCAATTCTAGACATGGTACCCTCTCTGCAAATCAGTGAGTGTGAAAATGTGATCACAACATTGCACAAATAATGTTGAATTTTTGTAAAAATAAAAAAAAGTCTAAAAATGCCCACACCCAGTATCTTACTTTGATATATATATATATATATATATGTGTGTGTGTGTGTTTTTGTTTATGGAGTGAGATATTGTATTGTATGGAAGTAGATAGATCTAAAATTTGTGCCAAATTACAGTATGTAGTCATGTATGTATTCTGAGCTAACTTTTTGTTATATATAATGTGAACATTTACAGTATTTGAGAAATAAATTATCAACCGAACTTATATTTTAACTTATTAATGTGCTCTATGTAAACTATTTGCTGACACCATAATAAAACATTTGGTTCTGACGGAACGATATCACTAATAAAATCTGCATTTATATTCTGTTATCTTTGAAGAATTTTTATTACAATGAAATCAGCTAAACCTGTTATGTAGTTAATCTAGGACTGTAGACTTTTAGATCTATAGACAACAGAAAATGTATGGTTTAATATAAATACATTTAATTTCCATTGTTGTAAAAACTTGTGTTATTCAAACAATAGAAGGAAAAGTCATAAAATCTGCAAAAAAATATCTTTATTACAGTACAAATAATCTAATTCCACCTACTATTTGGGTACTACCTATATTCTAATTTAGTGTTTCCTGCCCCATTTAAAATATTGCAAGTACAATACAGTTTCAGGATATTTAACAATATAGTGGTCACTGGTAATTTAATGATATATTTATGAAATATTTATTTAGTCCCATTTTTATTTATTGATACACTCTGCTCTCCAAGCTGGAAGCTGCAG
Organism: Bombina bombina; assembly: GCF_027579735.1. Classification (NCBI taxonomy): domain Eukaryota; kingdom Metazoa; phylum Chordata; class Amphibia; order Anura; family Bombinatoridae; genus Bombina; species Bombina bombina. The sequence continues at coordinate 291,737,137 of NC_069502.1, read as the reverse complement.
AGGATGTGATAAGACATATAGATATTAAATTATATAGGGTTGTCAATTTTCTAGCTAACCCAGTGTTTTCATTTAAATTATGAAATAAAAAAAGAAAATGAACAAAACATGCAAACAAACTGGAGGAGGTCTTGTTTATCCATCTAGGAATCTATTTGTGCACATGTGGTTAGGGCTCAGTTCAGAGGTCAACTTCTCTTTTATTTGAAAAGTCGGTGACTTCAAGAGATTTATCCTTCAACACTCATATGGTTCGATTAACTACATTACCAGTACAGAAAATATAAAAGGAGATAGATAAACACCATATTAAAAAAATGACTAATTTCTTCATGTTTATTATAAGCAAAGCTATATAAAATAACCCTATTTGATACGAACACGTCATTATATTCATGTTATATGATAGCTAGAAGCAATCAAATCTTATGGGATAATTTCACATAAAATAACAGTTTTTATCCAATTTGATGAATCACTTTTATATCCAGGATAAAAAACCTTCCCTGCATGTACAGTGCAAATTCCTAGTCACAGAAAGTCTAATAAATGTGTATTGTAGAGGAGCAGATAGACTTTGGGGTTGAAATGTAGAAAATGTATTAATCAAGCCACACAATAGAGCTGGTAATTAAATATAAAATGTAGATTCCACTTCTCCAACCTAATTTTCCATCCTGGGGCAATGTTAAGACAACAAAAATGACTGAATTCATTCAATCCAGCAGCGGAAGCCCAGCCTTACAGTCCCCTCAATCTATTGACATGGAAATGGCCCAATCTAACCTATTCTCACCTAAGCGTTTTCATTTCCCTCACTAATGGCTACTTAAGGGTCATGACAATAGATTTTCTGAACAAACAAACCATGTGAAATATATAACTTGAGCTGCTCCTCACTTTGTGCCATCTACATTATAGTAGCTGGTAATGGGCAGATCAGTAGTGGGCTAACCCCCTTTGGGTGCAAGTGAGGGTTTGGGATGCAATGCATTGCAATACGTTGCAGCACTCTCTGGCAACTAAGTAGTTAAACCAAGACCTTCTATCCACTTCACTGACTTACCGTGCCTACTCCACCTGTTGAAGTAGAAGCCTCAGATCCTCCTAAGACTTCAGGGGTGACACCCAAATAGTTTGCTGCTCCTATGCGGTCATCCTTCATTTCTCCTTTTTTCCTGCCTTTCTGAAAGCAGTTAGGGAAAGTATGATGAAGCAGAAATGAGCCGTCAAGATGATATTTTAATGGCTTTATATTGTCACGTTGGAGCATGTGGCTTTGAACTCGAACAGCTTTCGTTTCCTGCAGAGAGCGCCGCAAATCCCACTTGATAACTTCTACAGCCCACAACTTTTTTTTTTAGTCACTATGTACATTTAGACACATTCCCTAAATATCCCTATGCCAACCTCCATTTTTATATATACATATATATATATATATATATATATATATATATATATATATATATATATATATATATATATACACATTCACATATACATATTTATATATGTGTATATATATAAATATAGATATATATATATACACACACACAATATAAATGTTGCTATGTTCATGTATTTCCATGTAGATTATTTGCAGGCTAATTCCTGAATTTGTTTATGTACAATGCATGGTACAGTTACTAAAAGGGTTAATACACTAACAGTATTTTAACACAATGTATAATAGTACAAATAATCTATGCAGTCAGTTTATCCTATCTATATGTTATCTGCAGTGGAAATAGTATTACAAAATGTTTAATCGTATTTCTCAAGCAAACACTGCAGATAAAATCAAGATAATGACATTTCCAGTTATCAAAAATGTTGACTTGCATGTGAGCCCTCCCTTTCTTTAGCTCCCATATGAAGAGATATGTAAACTAAGCTCATTTCTGTTTTAATTAAACGGTACCTGTCCTGAGCTGTTTACAAAGTATTGCCTATTGAAAAGAAGAGCTAAAATTTCTTTGTTAGCCAGTGAGAGTTGTGGTTCGGGCTTAGCTGCAAAAATGGGCATTGAAGCATTGAACAAAAGGTAAATTGAATGATTCCGATCTTTGCTTAGCATTTTATGTTTGCATTGCTAGAAAATAATTAGATCTAATGAATATGCACATGAGAGAATAAATGAAAGACAAAGGATGAAAAAATAAACACAATAAATAGCATCATCTGGTTGCATTGTTTTTAAGAAACATAAAATACAATTGCACAAAAATCACCCAATTTAATTTATTGGTTCAGTAGGGTTCTGTATTTTAGTACTCATATTTACACCAATTAAAAATAATGCTAATAAATATACAATGCTTCCTTGTTAAAAAAGGAACAAGAAAATAATTCTATAGTCTTTAAACTGAGGGGATAGACAGGTTAATCGAGGGGTGTAGCAAGAAGACAACACAAGTGTTGTATGTTTGTACTGAATTCAAATGTTTGCATTTTCCTAACCAAATCAAAGGGAGTGTTATTTCTTTTTCTGTTCATTCATCTGAAGTTAAGTAAATTTTCTCTGGCGATCAAAAGCTTGGTCAGCAACAAAGACACCGCCTGCTTTTTCCACTATCCTGGTGCAGCAAGTTGAGGAATTTCAATAACTATGACAAGGGTGACTGATTTGTGAACTAAAAAAAATCTGAATGTCAAAAAATGTGCATGAGTCCATTTATACCCAGTAAATACAGGAATCTAGAAGTGCAGTCAAATTCTCAAGTAATCAAATTCCTTTTTCCAAGGTCTTGCTCATTTTTACAACCATAAGAAAATAATAACAAATATTTAAAAGGAAAACAATGAATAGCTTCTCACCCACCTGTGTTGTGATGGGCACTGAATGGAAGTATTATTTTAATGTTATCCAGTAAATTCACTTCCCTGGAAAGTCTAAGGATAATGAAGATGGCAAACAAAAAAAAATAATAAGAATCTACCAAGAAAAAATAAGAATATTGGAACAAAGTAAATATTTTTTTAGAATAAAAAAAGAGTAAACTAAACAAGCAATGATTTGAGAAATAAAGAAATTGCTATCTTGAGATATATTTTTTTCCTGGAGAATTTGGAAAAAATGAGCAAAAAAAGTTGCTACTCCTAAAAACATTGTTTGTGAAGAGCAATGTCAGCCTCCTGCACAATACCTGGGATTGATGAGTGAGAGCAGCCAATCAGAGAGCTGGTGGGACTCTGAGAGCCCTTAGTTGGAGAGTTACGAGTAAAGGGGGAGAGGTCCAGGACCAATGGGCGCTGACGTCTGTCCGCACGTGACTCCGCCCCCTCCTCCCATTCATCAAGGGGGGACAGAGTCGTCCTTTCAATTCATTTATCTGCAGGAATGATTGCCGCTATCAGTCTCCAGCTCAACGCCCGGCTGAGGAGGTGAAAGTTTCTCCCCAGGAAGATAAACCGCAAAAGACAATATTGTGCATGATTTGCGCTTCCCAGAAAAAAAAAAAAAAGTGTTGCAAGAAGTGAAAGAAATTGTTTTTTTTTTATAAGATTCCCATACAACTACCTCCTATGTGCTCTGTAATCCTCTAGATGTGACCACCAAACAGGAAGTTTGTTTTGCTTGTGGTCGCTATTTGTTTCTCCCATGTAAAGCAATTCCCAGAGACTTTATTACAGTTTGGTGCTGCAGTTCGCTTGAGAGTCGCTACTTCCAGGTAAGAAGAGAAGATGCTGCTGGACGCTGGACCTCAGTACCCCGCTATTGGAGTCACTACTTTCGGCTCCTCCAGGCATCACTCCACGGGCGACGTGACAGACCGTGAAGTGGGCTTGGGGATCAACCCGTTTGCAGATGGGATGGGAGCTTTCAAGATCAACCCGAGCAGCCACGATTTAGGCTCGGGCCAGACCGCCTTCACTTCTCAGGCTCCTGGCTATGCTGCGGCGGCTCTGGGGCATCACCACCACCCGGGCCATGTCAGCTCTTACTCCAGCGCCGCCTTTAACTCCACTCGGGACTTTCTCTTTAGAAACCGGGGCTTCGGTGAAGCTGCTAGCGCCCAGCACAGCTTGTTTGCTTCCGCAGCCAGTGGCTTCGCGGGACCTCACGGCCACTCTGATGCCGCGGGGCACTTGATCTTTCCTGGGCTCCACGAACAAGCCACCAGCCACGCTTCACCTAATGTGGTCAACGGGCAGATGAGGCTGGGCTTCTCCGGGGACATGTATGGGCGGCCGGACCAGTACGGACAAGTGACCAGCCCCAGGTCTGAGCATTATGCGTCCACCCAGCTTCATGGCTATGGCCCTATGAACATGAACATGGCTGCCCACCACGGGGCAGGGGCCTTCTTCCGTTATATGAGGCAGCCCATCAAGCAAGAACTTATCTGCAAGTGGATTGAGCCTGAGCAGTTGTCAAACCCCAAAAAGTCCTGCAACAAAACTTTCAGCACAATGCATGAGCTCGTCACTCATGTCACAGTGGAACACGTTGGGGGACCAGAACAGTCCAATCACATATGTTTCTGGGAAGAATGTGCCAGGGAAGGAAAACCTTTCAAAGCCAAATATAAACTGGTTAATCACATCAGGGTTCACACAGGGGAAAAACCTTTCCCTTGTCCCTTTCCTGGTTGTGGTAAAGTGTTTGCAAGATCAGAAAATCTGAAGATCCACAAAAGAACTCACACAGGTATTTCTACCATTATTATTTTTTTCTACTCTTCAGTTTGAATACATTTTACTCCATATCCACAAATATAGATATTTGTATTTAATTATAGTATGTTTGGCTTTGTAGACAATAATACAATTCTAAAATTAAAAACTCATATTTATATAAAAAAAAATTCTTCTGAAACTGTATCCATAATTATAAATATTTGGAATGTAATGTAGTTAAAGGTATTGTTTTCCCCCCTGTTTTTCTTTAAGTAAACAGACCGACCTGTCACATTTATGAACAGTGGCAAATTTAATTTGAGTCGCAGTGGAATTTTGTGCTAAATATTCAATTAGCCCGATTTTCAATTCTGAGTGACAAATAAATGTTAAAAATTTAATTATGAAGAGCTAAGTCATCAATCAAATTTTATTTATAAGAATTAGCTTGAGGATTTGAGTACTGTTGACATATTAAATTACACATTTGCTGGTAAAAACATTGTGATTTTTTTTTTTCCTCTTGAAATATTTATTTTTTCAGAGTACATATTTTTTTTTCCAATCTGTTTATTGAATGAAAAATAAAAACTGCATAAATAAATATAATTACCTAATCATGTAAGAAAATCTTTAGTCAATTATTATGTTTTATGGAAGTGTAGTTGTTTTTATAAAGATTTGCTAGATTAAAATAAATAAAAAATATGTAAAAAGGAAATCACAGACAATTCACCGTTGCAAAAACTATTGCTTAATTTGTAAGAATTTTTTTATTTTTTTATTTTATTTTAAGACACTCATACTCGTAGAAATAAAATATGCATTTGGATTATAATATATTTATTTTGTTGTCTATCTATGCAATAGGTGAAAAGCCTTTTAAGTGCGAATTCGAAGGTTGTGACAGACGATTTGCAAACAGCAGTGATCGCAAAAAGCATATGCATGTCCATACATCAGACAAGCCCTATCTGTGCAAAATGTGTGACAAGTCTTACACCCATCCCAGCTCTCTCAGAAAACACATGAAGGTAAATAAAAAAAACTGTGACTGATGCAATGCCTGCCTAGTCTTGTGATGCCTGGGTACAGGCAGAGTTTTTTTAAAATGCAATTGCCCAGTGGTAAAGACTAGAGTAGTTAGCCACTTGGATGAAGATGCTGCAGCTTAGAATAAGATTTAGTGACTTATTAACATCTAGTTGATCTGAATTTTGTGTGGTTATTTAATACATCAAGAGTGGTTTCATATTCCCAAATTTAGCATTGTTGGGCTCACATGCTATTGTCTGTACAGTGTGTGAATTTGCATACAGCAGATGGTTAAGTTTTATGGTCTGAAGGTTTAGATAAGAGCTGAATAAATATTATGGTGTGAATATATATGGAGATACACCATGCACACTGCATTTTTTTTCCTGCTCCCATGAAATTAGGCCCCTTTTGTGTAAGCAAATCATGTGCATCTTAACAAAAAGCTTTCTGAAATAATGGGAAACAGGCTGTACACAAACCGAAGCCAATCTCTTGTAGTCTTTTGTAATATTACTGCAAATAATTCTGGTGTTGTCAAAAGAATAGACTGTTTACACAGGCAACTTTTCCATAGAGGGTTAATATTAGATGGGTCTATAGAGATCCAGTTGTGTTGATTGGTTTATATCGGTGGTAGATTCATTTTTTAAAATGCTCTTTTTTCTATAGGTTCACGAATCATCTTCCCAGGGGTCCCAGCCTTCTCCAGCAGCCAGTTCAGGCTATGAGTCCTCCACCCCCCCTACAATCGTTTCTCCTTCTGCAGAAAATCAGAACACAAGTACCTTATCCCCTTCCACCACAGCAGTACATCACACGTCCAGTCACAGCACGCTCTCATCAAATTTTAACGAATGGTACGTTTAAACACATATTTACAAAAAAAAAAAGACTTCAAATTAATGAACACTTCGAATCTAATCCTAAAGCTGCCAATAGATCCAGGACCGAATAAAATGAAGAATGAGACCTTTTTTATTTCCAAAGGCTTGGTAGGAAACAAACAAAACAAAAAAAAATTAAGGGGATGTAGAATGCATGAGAAGATGAAAATGCCAGGCCAAATGCCAACTGTGTAGGCTTTAATGAACAACTAATTAGAGGTCTCAATCTGCATGTCTCCTATGGCAGTGGCCTTTTTGTAAATACAGAATTATTAGTTCAAATGTACTGTTGATTTTGTAAATAGTTATATCACGACTGAAAAAAAGATATGTGGAATTGTGGTCATTGCATATATGTTTTTTGGGGTTGGGTATGGGGAGGAAGAAATTCAATTTATTGAATGGTAAGGATGTCCTAGTAAATGTGTACCAAAATGTGAAATACATTGTATTATTACAGTCTACGTCCACCTAACAGACTATTACTGGTATAAATGTGCTTTCTGTATAAAGTGCAAACATTTTGTCCCAAAGTTCAGTCCGATTAGTGCAGTAAAAATGTTGTTTTTTACGTCCTTGTCAAAAATTCGTATAGTGCAAGCCTAAAACTGCGTGTCAAACTGTTACATTTGTTTCTGTAAAGTGATATTAAAAGATAAAACCTATATCTGTCCGTTGCTTTTGACAAATACAACAACATAATGTATATAATTCATAATTTTCTTATTTATCAGCATGTAAAAGGCCGACTATACATGTTAACAGATATTCAATATTTATGAATAGAGAACATTCGTATGTAAAATTTTAGTTCGCAAATCTGTTTGGTAACATTTCGTACATTATTAAAGGTTCTGAAACTATCATCTATTGTAATAGGAATTTTTATTCACTGAATAAACCTACTTCAACTTTAGTTTTAAATTATTATCCTAACACTGTTTTATTATTACACTGCTTCCAATTTTTTTCTATTTATTTTTTTTGCCACCCACCCACTGTGATATAAACCTGGTAAATGAAAGGATCCCCTGCTGGCATTACTATAGTGTGTAATTAGTATTTATAACTAAATTTATTAAATACATTTTCGGCCGCAATATAATTTAAATGCCCTTTACAGAAACCCAGTAACAACAATAAAATTCAAAGACGTAGATTACTGCATCTACATAAATATTAATGCATTTAAATTATGGAAGTAAAGAGTATTTTTTATTACTTATAAATTAAAAAAAAAACAGTATTCTGATTATTAACAATACGATTTACACTTAATATCGTTTTGTAGCTGACAAGCTACATAAATAGCTAATTCCTTTTAATAATATATAAAGTTAATATATTTTATTCTTCCAATGGCCCCTTTTGATCATATATTATACACAGTGTCACGCCTTAACTGGTAATGTTTATCTAAATTAATTACTTAGGTTGCTATTAACAATTCTATCTCCTTTTTGCACATCAGGCCTTTCAAAAATAAATAAATCTAGAGGCAATAATTATATGTAACTTGATTATCTTTCTACTTTTATTTATTTCTAATTTACTTAAGAAATTCGTTCCATTGACTGGCGTTGATACAGTAAATTTGTAAATGAGGAGACATTATAAAAAATTTAAATTACTTGTGCTTAATGACTGTGTCAGAACGCCTTTTCTTTAAATCAGATTGTCTTTCTTGCAGTTTAGTTTGATAGATTTGCAGGCTATACAGCTTCCACTAACTTGCTAGAAAGTGTTGGGCACTGTTTGTTGTTGTAGCTTGCATGATCGCCCCATTAAGCAGACAACATATCAAAAGACAAAACAAATCATGACCCTGTCTAGAATGCAAGTAATTGTAATATGCCCTAGTATAACATCACCTATTTTACCAGAATATCCAGACAACACTTTACCAGTTTGCCTGCAGCAGATTGTATCTCCTGTCCACTATACAACTGTCCCTAACTGTGGTTACCATGAATTATTAACATGGTAATTGTGGTTGAATGTATAGGAATATTGTATTATTGTGCAGACGTGCTTCATTAAATATATCCCAGGGAAAATACACTTTTTTTTTCTGGTAGAGAAGCAGTTACAAATAGAATGTTCAATTGTTGCCTTTGAGAGAACAGCGCCACCTTGTATTTAGGAAACAAAACTTTGGGAACAATACAGAAATGTTGTGTTTTCTGCTAACAACACATTAGTGGAAGCAGAGGTCAAAATGTGCAATTTTAATATACAAGCGTTTGTGAATATGCTGTAGACTGCATCAATGAACCCAGGCAGAGAAGGTTAGAGTGTTTTAAGCTGGGAATGTTTAAAAGAAACCACAAGTAGACTGGGCCCAGGAAAAGTCAATAATTGCATTAGTGTAGATAATATTTGGGCATCTGAATATTATATATATATATATATATATATATATATATATATATATATATATATATTGTGTCTGTTATATATGTATATAGATTGAGGAAAGAAATAAACAAATTTAATTCAATCTTTAAAAGACTAACTAAATTAATCATATTTCGTATGGTTTGTAAAAAAATAAAACAAGAAACAATAAATACTTTAATATTTAGTATCTGATATTTGAAATGGCCACAAATCACTGGTAGTGAATTTATATTATTTTTCACTCCAGCTTTCTTTTTCCAGAATTTCTTAGAGTATTCCGCGAAGCCTGGTACATTTCACCCTAGTATTTCATTTTGCATTTTGGATATTAGACGAAACTGTGAATTATCAGTCAAGCAATGATTGCAATTATGTAGGAAACATTACCAGTGTATGCTTGCTGAAAGATACAGTAGCACACAGACCAATATTAATGATGTAGGTTAGATGAAATGGCCTTTTTAACTTAAATGTAGTCTATTACTTTGTCCCTACCTTTAATGTCTGCTTCTTGAAATGTATATTTCATACTTTACTTCATGGGCTATTAGGTTTTGAAATACATGAATGTTATCAGTGAAATATGTTGTTCAACTCTATTTAGCAGGAACTGAAAAATCTGCTACAAATGGTTTGGTTCAAGGGCTGACGTGTATTGTTATTTTTTTCCTTACATAAATAGATAAATTATAACTGTTTTGTATTGATCTGAAAGATGTAGGACATCAATCAGACCATTAAATAAATAGCCAGTAGCTATATATCCCAATATAACCCTAAATAATAATATAACGCATGAAATGTAGGATATAAATGTATAAAACCTGCGCTGTAATGTGCATATTATTTGAAGACAGAACATTAAAACTGCCAAAATGATGCCAACACTTTTTATAAGAGCGAGGGGACATTTTTAAATCCTACATGAAATATAGAAAATACTGAATATCTCGCTCAACACACTCAGATTTCAGTCCCAGGCCATTATAGTATTTTTATTGATATGATACATTTATTAATTCTGCAGCCATGTCTCATTTCTGATCAGGTGTAATATGTACAAGAGAGACACGATTTTGAGTAGTGTTATTTTATGAGTGTATAAAACAACATTAAACAGTCTATATCAATCTATCTATCATCTATCTAACTATCACTGTCTGTCTGTCTGTCCTATCATCTATCTATCTATCTATCTATCTATCTATCTATCTATCTATATATCTATCTATATATCATCTATATCTATCTATCACTGTCTGTCTGTCCTTCTATCTATCTATCATCTATCTATCTATCTATCTATCTATCTATCAATCTATCTATCTATCTATCTATCTATCTTTCTATCAATCATCTTTTTCACTATACATCGTCACACACAACTACATACACAGAAAAAAGGCCATAATATACAATTTATTTTCTATCTATATATCTATATCTATCTATCTGTCTATCTATATCTATCTATCTAAAAATATCTGAAAATGGTATTTGTAATAAATATATTAATAAGTATAAAGTAAATTGGGAATTTTAAAATGTTTGAAGGGCTTAGTAATTTCAGAGGCATTTAAACGACGTGGAATGTTTAATTAGGGAATCTACACTGCAATTTTGGCTTGTTTTATGACTTGAAAGGCACAAAATAGTGTAGGTACATTTAACCCATTTTAAGGTCCCTGACCCAGACTGTTGGAGTGCTGTGTGGTGCATGCGCAGTGTAGGTCATCTAGCACCCTGGAACCACGTGCTAATGAATATGTATGATTATCCATAGCTTAGAAGTGATTATTTGTAATTGTATAGACCTTGTAGGATGAGGTTGAAAGAAACCCTGGTATAGAACTATAGGTACAACTTCCCAAACGAAATTAATATGGCTAAATACTCATTGATTTATTTTCTTTTATTTTTTCGGGCCTACACATATTAGTTTTTCTTTAAAATGTATTGATCAATTTGAATGAGTGTAATATGCCCATTTTAAAATGAGTTCTCTCAGCTTTGAGACAAATATTTCGTATTAAATCTATACTCAGTACACCCAGAATTAAAAGACGCCACACCATTAATTCTTGTAAAGATATAATATAGAGAATGACGTTTCTGGATGCCTATTGTGAGTAGGTTTAAATGTGGCAGGTAATACAAATAATATATTTTCACTGAACAGGAACTAAACACAAAATGTTGTATTTCTAAATCCAATATCTAGACAGATGTGTGAGGAAAAAAATACATTAACGTGCTTTGTGCCATTTCTGTAATGCACAGATTTGAAGAAAGAATTTAAAGTTATAGTTATTCATAATAAAAACTGTGTTGCTACAGACATTTTTAGAGAATAATTGACACGCTGTGTTTATGTTCATATGGTTTAACTTTTTGTTTGTTAAAGAAACATAGGCCCATAGATGATATAAATATTCTAATTGAATTTAGTAAACCAATATTTCCTGAAAAATATTTTTGGTATGTATTACTGTAACTTTTGCACAACAAGAAATTATTTTCTGATCTGTGCATGATCTAGTTCTGAAAGCAAATGTGTGTGCATAAAAAATTGTTTGTATTACTTCTGATTAAAAATAGCAGACTAATTTATTTTTATATATATATATATATATATATATATATATATATATATATATATATATATATATATATATATATATATATATATATATAAAACCATAAAATATAAACCATGTAAAAATGAATCCACCCTCCGAGGACATCCACCTGGATGCTTGCTCGAACACTATAGCAAGAATGAAACTTCAGCACTCACAGGATTTTCACAAAATCAGCCATATGTATCACTTGTATTTGGAACACACACATCTCTCTCTCTCTCTCTCTCTCTCTCTCTCTCTCTCTCTCACACACGTGTATGTGTTCCAAATGCAAGTGTGATATAGCTGCAGTTAATGTTTACTAAACGTACAAACCACAAAAACAACAAAAATACCAATAGGTTGATACCAAACCCTAAAAATATTTACATTTGATAATTATTTGTATAGTGATTGGGTTCAGTATAAACAGTCTGTTTTCAAGTTTCATTCCCCACTTTTGTAGACACCCATAATTCCAAATTAAGAAGAACAAGAACACAAAAATACCAACCCCAAATATACACGCAAGTCTAAAATATATACCTACAAATATACTATGCATGTTTCAGATATTTGCCATGTCTCTTCTTACCATATAAAAAGTATTTTATTTATTATTTAACATTTATTTTATAATATATTGTTATAATATTATATAGAACATTTTTAAATATGCCTTTACAGTTACTATATTGTTCTATTACAATTATTCTCGCGTAAAATGATTCCTTTTTAACATCTTATAATATCAGGGCAAGTAATAATATCAGTGAACTTTTGTATTCAATGAAAGAAATTGAAAAGATTTTTTTTTAGACTTATTTCTGAAGCAGCTGCCCTTTCCCAAGGAGTGTTGTGAGTAGCATAGCAAGTGTAGACCTTATAAGGGAAGGTGGTCTTTCTTTATGTGTTGTGTCGTCCAGGGTGAGGCTTGGGAATTGGGACATTTATTTTGCTTATTGCTAATACGCGCATTATGGAAGAAATGAACAAAGTGGCTTCACTTTTCTGGCTAGTTTGAAAAAGTTAGCTCTTTTCTAAGATTGGTTTGTCTATTTTGGTGTTGTTTGATGCTTTTCATGTCAAGGTCAGTGAGTCTCATATACATTGTCACTACTGTGGGTTAGGGGCGTAGAATATTATAACTGAATATTGTCAACATTTTTTTTTTTAAAGGAACAGTTTGCTGAAATATAGAGTGTGTTTTCAATTTTGAATTAGGTTGTTCTGTTATGTTTACCACAAATTACAATAATTTGATATGGTCTATAAAATGCATTAACCTTAATCATTCAGTTGTTATGTGTCAGGGTTCCCACAGTAGTAGGTAAAGCTTTTTTTAAAGACATTTCTAAAGGGTGTGTGTTTGCTGAAGCTGCTCTTGCAAGTGTAGGTGAGGGAAAATGATGGAGGTTTACAAACACTGTGCAAGCTAACCCCTGTTGCTACAGAAAACACCATTGCAGTAAGAGTGCAAAGAGAGCTATTGTAGAGGGAGTGCAGAAAATGAATGGTTCACTCCACTTTACTTTTCTTTTCCCATTGTAAATCGGCTACAACAAATACTTTTTCTGTGTTTTTAGCATTCAAATATACGAATATGAAAGTGAATTTATCATTAAATTTGTCAAAATCACTGCCACTTAAAACTAAATATTGGGACTAAATTTAAGGCTAGGTTATAAGATGCTTCTGGTCATATTTCTATAATTATGGTTTTGTGATAGGAATTAAGCAGCAGAATTAATTAATTTATTAAAAAAACATCAACTTCATTTAAACGCCAGCTTATAAAAATGACTCATTAGCATGTTATTTGTATTTAATTAAAAGGTCAATGGAACATTCCATCAAACAAAAATGTTAGGTATTTTTTTTCTACTTTATACAATGTTTTAAATAAATTAAATGTTATTGATACAATAAATTGGCTACTAATAAGGTTTGTGTACAGATAATTTAAATTGTATTTTATTTGTATTAGTATTGTTATTTTTGTTATGACTTATTCTGATTAACTTCACATTTCACCAGGTTTGTAGTGAAATCCCCACATTTAATTTTAGTATTCAGGACTTTTGTTTCTTAATCTTAGTGAATATCATTGTGGCAAACTATCCCTTTACCCATTTTTATAAATTGTTTATTTAATTCTATTTATTTTTATTTATTTAATTCTATTTATTTGAGAAACACCGACAGTCAAGTTAAGTGTAAGTGGTTAATGTGCAAAGTGCAGATTTAATTATCTTGTAACCAGATACAGTTTGTATAGGGGAAGGGGGATTTTGAGTGACATATGATTGTAGGAATTTGGCAGAAAAAAAAAACGACAACCAATGCTGTGAGGTTGCAGAGGGACTTTTTACACACATCATCCAGAAGCATTAACATCCATTAGACTTAGCTAAATATGTTTACTTTTTACTCGCTCTATTATTTAACTCTTCAATGTAATAATCACATATTTTTATTTTAATACTTAAAATATGTGCAAGGAAAAATATTTCAGTAAAACTCATTATATACTATGTTTACCTTACTTAAAAATATCATTATATTGAATCCATTTGTTCTAGATACAGATATTCCAGTCCATTATTTATTTTAGTTATGGGAATTTTGGTGACCTCTTTCAGTTGCTGCTTTGTAAGATCATCAACATTTGAAATGTTTCATGTATATTTCAATAAAATAATATAATGGGAGTCTAATAACTGTAATACAGAGTCGGCAATATATGTGTTTAATTGTACTTGAAGTTAAACTGAACATGGCACAGTGTATAATGCCATAGAAATGACATGGCTATTGAAGCAGTTTATGCTATATCCAAAAATGAAAAACATATTTTAGAGACCTCCGCGGAAATGTGGAAAGTTGTGCAAAGCAAGACATGTGGGAGGGAATACACTAGGCTGGATGGAGGATGGGATGGAGCATCCTAAGTACAAGTTGTTTAAAAATATCACACTTAAAGGGACAGTATACTACACAATTGTTTTTCCATTAACGTGTTTCCAATTACTTTTTTCGCCTGCTGCAGAGTATAAAATGAATGAGATTTGCTTTTTAAGGCTTATTTGTGTATATGAATTAGCTGATTTTGTGTTTTGAAGCTACAACCTAATAAAATGGGTTGAGCTTGTAGCTCAGATTATCAGATCTCATTACCTTATCACATTGTGCAAATATATCTGCTTCTTTATCTTATATCTGTCCATAAACCAATCACTAATACTTGGAGAGAACAATGGAACATTAACATTTTATTACCTTATCTCTTCTATAACCCACTGGGAGCATAATTTCTTCTACTGGCTATGTTAACACAGCTTGGCCTCCAGGCCAAAAACTTTAAGGGTGGGTGTGGATACCATAGACTACATAAATTATTTAAAATGCCAATATAAGGGCAATGGAAATACTTATAAACAATTTAATACACTCCAGCAGGTAAAGTGGATAATTGGGAACAAATTGAAGGGGAGAATTTTTTTGAGTAAACTGTCCCTTTAAAAAGAAGATTATTCTGGCTCCCGAAATACTTACATGAAGCTTTAGCCATCTCTCTCTCTCATAGTTTGCTAAAAGAAGTAACTTCCTTACATTTATTTTACACAATGATTTTCATGGTATGCAGAACATTATAAGATCTAATGGGGTTTCACATTAATTTAAAAAAATAGTGTGCCCCCCCCCCTGCAAAATCTAAAATCGATCACTCTAATCTATTTAATATAAACATTAGACAACAAAATACTTATATGTAGCTGTTTAGCCATCTTCCTCCCTTTCTTTCTCACACACAACATTTTTTTTTATATTTTGAATTGTTGTTCTCTGCCTTTATATTAACTGCATCACTTCCAATGTGCTTCAGACATTCTCTCTCTTTCGCTCTTTCTCTCTCTCTCTCTCTCTCTCTCTCTCTCTTTTCTCTCTCTCTCTCTCTCTCTCTCTTTTTTCTCTCTCTCTCTCTCTCTCTCTCTCTCTCTCTCTCTCTCTCTCTCTCTCTCTCTCTCTCTCTCTCATTCTCTGTCTCTGTCTCTCTTTCTCTGTCTCTCTCTCTCTCTCTGGGCCTAATGATCTAAAACTCGCAATTTTAGATGTGGGTTTTTCTCGCAGATCCTCACAGGGGCTGCCTTGGTGGAGTTATCCTAAAAAAAGGGTCAGTCCCTGCGAGTGGCGAGATGTCTCCTATTGAAAGTTATGGAGCTTGCTGGAAAGGGATAACACACCTTGGAGCAAAGTTAGCAGTGAGCAGGGGATAAAATCCTGCAGCCAACATAAATCACATTAAGTTACTTTATGCAGACAGCATCTTACAATCGCCTATATTTTCAAATGGACGTGTTTGTGTATTTTCAGTGTTTTGAGAAATGCTCGCCACCTTTAAATTGGCAAGAAAAAACTGTGAGTGTGAAATCGTTGCAGAATTACGCTGGGATGAAATAGACAATTTCATGTTCATCTCAGTTTACCAAAAACAACAATTATGCTTTGTATTTTGTACTTAAAAGAACTAATTTTTAATGTGATTTTTGTGCACCTAGTGTACTTAAATTACGATTTACCCTGTGCATACTTAATACGATTTAATCCTTAGTAATTTACTTACTAATTTTACATTTTTGATAAAATACGATTTTTGGTGAAGAAATTTGTTACGAACTTTGATGCATCTTATCAATAGAATTTTTTCCTGCATATTTTTGCGTGAATGGTTAAATTATTAATTTTGTAAGATTTTTAAAATACATATTTTTTGTGCACTTTTTTAATGTCTGCATCTCTTTCCCATACAAAAATGCAGTATAAGCCCCTTAGCGAGACACCCTGTTTTCAGAGTAAAAAGTTGCTTTAGATCATTAAACCAGGCAAATAGAAGTATTGGCGAGCATTCCTTAATAATCTCACCAGCATAGAGACCTTTATCTATCTGTTTATATATTATAAACGATGATAGATAGATATTTGATATCTATAGCATGGAGTTTAAAGAAGTATCTATCATCTATCTATCTATATACCTATCTATCTATCTATCTATCTATCTATCTATCTATCTATCTATCTATCATCTACCTATCTACCTATCAATCATCTTTTATAATATATAAACTTATAGCTAAAAAGAGAGATAGATAGCTATAGCATGCATTTAAAAAAACATCATCTATCTATTTATCTATCATCTTCTATAATAAATAAACATAAAGATAGATAGATAATTGATATCTATAGCATGCATTTAATAAAAGCTTCATCTATCTATCTATCTATCTATCTATCTATCTATCTATCTATCTATCTATCTATCTATATCCTCCCTTATTGTTTATCTATCCATCAATCATCTATTTCCTCCGTTATCGTTTATAGCATTTAAAATCTTAATTTGCAACAATTATTATTGTACTCTTGTACTTTTATTTAGTTAATCATTTTGATGTATCTGATAGTTTAATGTATTTACTCCCACTGTGAGAAATACAATTCAGATAAACATGTATCAAGCTAGACTGTGTGGGTGAAGACGATTTGTATAAATATTCAAATTGTAAAAAAATGTTTTTTTCAGTATCTATCTATCTATCTATCTATCTATCTATCTATCTATCTATCTATCTATCTATCTATCTATCATCAGCTATCTAATATCTCTATGTACATGCATTTAACATACATTGTGTTATAATAAAGTCATATTTATTATGAATGTCCTATATTTTTACTAGCCCATACCTGGAATTCCACATATATAGTTATTTAAGATGTATTATCCTGGCCTACAGCTAGATATACACTATTTAATACATTTTAAAGCTCTCAAAAACTGAAGAATATTCCAGGTAATGATTTCACTCTTTAATGCCTGTGTAATGCTTTGTGAGTTTAAGCAAACCTGCACAGCACACAATGAACTCTGCAGGTGTCTGCAATGACACAGAGGTTAGATTCTAAATGGGGGAAATGCAAAGCATGCTTGTGGTCTTGGAACAATGTTTTTCTTTAGCATTACTTCATAGAATTCAAAACAAAAATAGCTATTACAAATTATTAAAGCAGCAGAACAAATCAACCTAAAAGTTATTCATTTCAATATTACCTTGGGTACTGTGAAGAAACCTTTTCTTTATGCATCAACTAATTTAGTACTGGAATGATTCCATCTGAATGTAATAGCACAAAATCTATTCTGCTGTTTGTGTTATCCACTGAGCATCTGGACAAACATGTGCACTTTCTGTATAGTAATTCACAACAGGCAGCAGTGCGCTTATGACCACTAGAAAGCAGAATTTGCTTAGTCATATGAAGTTTCGAGGCAGCAGAAAGCCATAGTCTTATTTAGCAGATCTATATCCATTCTCTTACACAACTCTGTGATAAGAGAACAATACATGCTCTGTTTTTAATTAGTTGCTCTTTATTTTTTGATGAGTAATTTGTTGCTATTACTATTTATATCACACTAAGTTAAAGGGGCAGTATACACCAATTTTCATATAACTGCATCTAATAGACATTACTATAAAGAATAAGATGCACAGATACTGATATAAAATCCAGTATAAAACTGTTTAAAAATTTCCCTAGAAGCTCTCAGTTTAGCTCTGTTGAAAAGGTAGTTGAAAAGCCCACTGCAAGTGGGAAAAAAGTCACTCCCCCCCTTCCGCCTTCTGCATATGAAAAGACTAGTGATGTCGCAAACATAAAAATTTGGCAAATGTTCGCGAACCGGCGAACCGGACGAACCGCCATAGACTTCAATAGGCAGGCAAATTTTAAAACCCACAGGGACTCTTTCTGGCCACAATAGTGATGGAAAAGTTGTTTCAAGGGAACTAACACCTGGACTGTGGCATGCCGGAGGGGGATCCATGACAAAACTCCCATGGAAAATTACATAGTTGATGCAGAGTCTGGTTTTAATCCATAAAGGGCATAAATCACCTAACATTGCTAAATTGTTTGGAATAACGTGCTTTAAAACATCAGGTATGATGTTGTATCGATCAGGTAGTGTAAGGGTTACGCCCACTTCACAGTGTGCGCAGTGTAGGTGATATACCTGCCCTGACCATGCTTTGCAGACCAGGTATCAGTAGTCAGATGGACCACACGTGTTTTATGCCCAGCAGTGAAGGAGTTAATTAGGGAGCATGAAGGGAGCTTGAAGAGTTAATTTTAGCTTAAGTGTAGTGTAGTAGACAACCCAAAGTATTGATCTAGGCCCATTTTGGTATATTTAATGCCACCATTTCACCGCCAAATGCGATCAAATAAAAAAAAATTGTTCACTTTTTCACAAACTTTAGGTTTCTCACAGAAATTATTTACAAACAACTTATGCAATTATGGCATAAATGGTTGTAAATGCTTCTCTGGGATCCCCTTTGTTCGGAAATAGCAGACTTATATGGCTTTGCCGTTGCTTTTTGGTAATTAGAAGGCTGCTAAATGCCACTGCGCACCACACATGTTTTATGCCCAGCAGTGAAGGGGTTAATTAGGGAGCATGTAGGCAGCTTGTAGAGTTAATTTTAGCTTAAGTGTAGTGTAGTAGACAACCCAAAGTATTGATCTAGGCCCATTTTGGTATATTTCATGCCACCATTTCACCGCCAAATGCGATCAAATTTAAAAAAAACTTACATTTTTTCGCAAT
Organism: Bombina bombina; assembly: GCF_027579735.1. NCBI lineage: Eukaryota > Metazoa > Chordata > Amphibia > Anura > Bombinatoridae > Bombina > Bombina bombina. The sequence continues at coordinate 291,717,893 of NC_069502.1, read as the reverse complement.
TTTAGGTTTCTCACTGAAATTATTTCCAAACAGCTTGTGCAATTATGGCACAAATGGTTGTAAATGCTTCTCTGGGATCCCCTTTGTTCAGAAATAGCAGACATATATGACTTTGGCGTTGCTTTCTGGTAATTAGAAGGCCGCTAAATGTTGCTGCGCATCACACTTGTATTATGGCTAGCAGTGAAGGGGTTAATTAGGTAGTTTGTAGGGAGCTTGCAGGGTTAATTTTAGCTTTAGTGTAGAGATCAGCCTCCCACCTGACACATCAGACCCCCTGATCCCTCCCAAACAGCTCCCTTCCCTCCCCCACCCCACAATTGTCACCGCCATCTTAAAGGGCCACTGTAAGTAAATATTTTCTATGCCTGTTACGAACTAATTACCCCAAATACGCTTTTTATCAATAGCATTTCATTAACATATCTCTACCGTATATCAGAAATCTTGTCTGCAAATTTAATTGTTTTCCAAACCCACTCCGTGGGTATCCTTTGCTCTGTACCAATCCGTTTACAATACCTAGGTTTCAAAATGGCGCTTTAAACACAAAGTTATTGGTTTAAGTATTTTGAACACTCAGTGCTGAAAATAGTGGGCAGGATAATGTGACATCATCGGCGAATAAAAGATATAACTTTTAGAACGTTATGAAACTTTGTTTTGGAGAAAATATAGGTCAGTAGGTTTTAATTAATGTTTATTAACTTTAATATGTTAGTTGTTTAGCTTAAAAATTATAACAGAAAGTAATCCTTTAAGTACTGGCAGAAAGTCTGCCAGTACTAAAAGAAAAGTTTTTTTTATTTTTTTTTATTTTTTTAGCATATTTACATATGCTGTGGTGTAGCATCCCCCCTTAGCCCCCAACCTCCCTGATCCTCCCCAAAACAGCTCTCTAACCCTCCCCATCTGCCTTATTGGCGGGCATCTTGGGTTCTGGCAGCTGTGTGCTATTATTTCACAGTCAAAAAAGTGTTGTTTTTTTTTTAATGTACACTACTGTTACACCAGATATGAGTGGTGGCACTGGGCAAGTGGGCACAGTATACGCTGTGAGCCTGACACACACGCTGGCAGGCAGGCAGGCAACTGCAATTAGATTACACAGGAAAAAAAAAAAAAGCAGACTGATGTTCTAGCCCTAAAAAGGGCTTTTTGGGCTGCTGTCCTTACAGCAGAGATCAGATGAGTCCTTCAGGACTGTAGTGGACACTGAATACACTAGCCTAGCTATCGATTTCCCTATTAAATCAGCAGCAGCTACACTGTCCCTCCTCTCACTAAGAATGCAGCTTCCGAATGAATCTAAAATGGATACTGTCCAGGAGGTGGGAGGGTCTGGGAGGGAGGGTCAGCTGCTGATTGGCTGGAATGTGTCTTCTGACTGTGAGGTACAGGGTCAAAGTTTACTCAATGATGAGAAATAGGGGGCGGACCGAACATTGCATATGTTCGCCGGCCGCTGTGAACGCGAACATGCCATGTTCGCTGGGAACTATTCGCCGGCTAACTATTCATGACATCACTAAATTCTACCAGGAATATAAAAGGACTTTTAGGTCATTGAGCACCATATCTAAGAAATATGTAAGTTGGACATGTGCACATACAAAAATAAATGAATGAATAATTTAGGATGAATCATTCTTCACAAAAAATATTTTCTTTCATTCCATCTTATATTTATTAAGGGGTGCCTAGTATTTGATTGTTAATGTAAATCTTTTTGTCTGCTCTTTCCTATGGTGAACAGTTTCAGGACAGGTGAAGAGCAGTTGGACAACAGCTTAAACCTAAATAAAGTTAAATAATTAACTAGTGATACTGCTATAAGCCAACAGCAAAAAACAGACGCACAATTATTATTATTACTTTTGTTCTTGACCAAAGGATTGGTCAAAAACAAAAGTGAAGGTTATATAATTTTTGCTGACACAGGAATAATCAACTGACAATTGCAATGCTAAATTGGTATTGAATAATGCAAATTTGAACATTTAAACTCCTTCCTGATGAAATAGTGCATATTTGAACCTTTGAAGCCTTTTCCCCATCTTTAGAGTAATGGTATTAACTTCACCATAGGATAAACTTTTTTTGCTTTTGCCTGCATTTTTTTTTGGACAAATGCAACAAATATTCAGACAGTATTTATGGTATATGTATCAAACAAAAAAATATGATTGTTTATTCCAGAGTTGAATTAAGGAGTTCACTATATAAAATGTTGAGCTTAATGCCCATTTAATTTGGAACAAAGCTAACATTAAAATAGTAAATAAACAATCTAGACATACAATGAAATTACCTGGCCTTACTTAAAGAGACAGTCTACTACAGAATTTTTATTGTTTAAAAAGATAGATAATCCCTTTATTATTCACTCCGTAGTTTTTCATAACAAACACTGTTATATTAATATATTTTTACCTCTGTGATTACCTTGTATCTAAGCCTCTACAGACTGCCCTTTTATTTCAGTTATTTTGACAGACTTGCATTTAGCCAATCAGTGCTGACTCCTAGGTAACTCCATGGGAGTAAGCACAATGCTATATTTATGGTACACTAGCTGTAAAAAAGTTAAGAGGTGGCCTTCAGGGTATTAGAACTTAACATTTGAGCCTACCTAGGTTTAGCTTTCAACAAAGCATACCAAGAGAACAAAGCAAATTTGACGATAATAGTAAATTGGAAAGTTGTTTAAAATGTCATGCCCTGTATGAATCAGGAAAGTGTAATTTCGATTAGACTGTGCCTTCAATCTGTCCTGTCACCAGATTAGTGCTAATGCTTACTTTATTCTAATTAACTCTAAATAATTTTGTTCAAATAAAAATTAATATTATTACCTAAATAATTCCTATTTAAAACTAAATACTTACCTATAAAATAAACCCTAAGCTAGCTACAATATAACTAATAGTTACATTGTAGCTAGCTTAGGGTTTATTTTTATTTTACAGGCAAGTTTGTATTTATTTTAACTAGGTAGAATAGTTATTAAATAGTTATTAACTATTTAATAACTACCTAGCTAAAATAAATAGAAAAGTACCTATAAAATAAAACCTAACCTAAGTTACAATAATACCTAACCTAACCCTACAATTAAATAAATTAACTAAATTAAAAACAATTACCTAAATTAAATTAGCTAAAGTACAAAAAAACAAACACTAAATTACAGAAAATAATAAACAAATTACAAGATATTTAAATTAATTACACCTAATCTAATAGCCCTATCAAAATAAAAAAAGCCCCCCTAAAATAAAAAAAACCCTAGCCTAAACTAAACTATCAATAGCCCTTAAAAGGGTCTTTTGCGGGGCATTGCCCCAAAGTAATCAGCTCTTTTACCTGTAAAAGAAAATACAAACAAACCCCCCAACAGTAAAACCCACCACCCACACAACCAACCCCCCCAAAAAAATACTATCTAAAAAACCTAAGCTCCTCATTGCCCTGAAAAGGGCATTTGGATGGGCATTGCCCTTAAAAGGGCAGTTAGCTCTTTTGTGGCCCAAACCCTAATCTAAAAAATAAAACCCACCCAATACAACCTTAAAAAACTTAACATTAACCCCCTGAAGATCGACTTACTGTTCTGAAGACCGGACATCCATTGTCAAGGAAGCGGCAGAAGTCTTCATCCAACCGGGCCGAAGTCCTCAACGAAGTCGGGAGAAGTCTTCATCCAAGCCGGGCGAAGTGGTCCTCCAGACGGGCAGAAGTCTTCATCCAGACGGCATCTTCTATCTTCATCCATCCGACGCGGAGTGGCTCCATCTTCAAGACATCTGACGCGGAGCATCCTCTTCAAACAAAGTCTTCTTACTGAATTACGGCTCCTTTAAGTGATGTCATCCAAGATGGCGTCCCTTAGATTCCGATTGGCTGATAGAATTCTATCAGCCAATCGAAATTAAGGTAGAAAAAATCCTATTGGCTGATGCAATCAGCCAATAGGATTGAAGTTCAATCCTATTGGCTGATCCAATCAGCCAATAGGATTGACCTTGCATTCTATTGGCTGATTGGAACAGCCAATAGAATGCGAGCTCAATCCTATTGGCTGATTGCATCAGCCAATAGGATTTTTTCTACCTTAATTCCGATTGGCTGATAGAATTCTATCAGCCAATCGGAATCTAAGGGACGCCATCTTGGATGACGTCACTTAAAGGAACCGTCATTCAGTAAAAATACTTCGTTTGAAGAGGATGCTCCGCGTCGGATGTCTTGAAGATGGAGCCGCTCCGCGTCGGATGGATAAAGATAGAAGATGCCGTCTGGATGAAGACTTCTGCCCGCCTGGAGGACCACTTCGCTCGGCTTGGATGAAGACTTCTCCCGGCTTCATTGAGGACTTTGGCCAGGTTGGATGAAGACTTCTGCCGCTTCCTTGAGGATGGATGTCCGGTCTTCAGAACAGTAAGTCGATCTTCATGGGGTTAGTGTTAGGTTTTTTAAGGGTGTATTGGGTGAGTTTTATTTTTTAGATTAGGGTTTGGGCCGCAAAAGAGCTAACTGCCCTTTTAAGGGCAATGCCCATCCAAATGCCTTTTTCAGGGCAATGAGGAGCTTAGGTTTTTTCAGATAATATTTTATTTGGGGGGTTGGTTGTGTGGGTGGTGGGTTTTACTGTTGGGGGGTTGTTTGTATTTTTTTTTACAGGTAAAAGAGCTGATTACTTTGGGGCAATGCCCCACAAAAGGCCCTTTTAAAAACTATTTATAGTTTAGTTTAGGCTAGGTTTTTTTTTGGAGGGGGCTTTTTTATTTTGATAGGGCTATTAGATTAGGTGTAATTAGTTTAAATATCTTTTAATTAGTTTTTTATTTTCTGTAATTTAGTTTTTTTTGTACTTTAGCTAATTTAATTGAATGTATTTAATTGTTGTTAATTTAGTTAATTTGTTTAATTATAGTGTAGTGTTAGGTGTTAATGTAACTTAGGTTAGGTTTTATTTTACTGGTACTTTTGTATTTATTTTAGCTAGGTAGTTATTAAATAGTTAATAACTATTTAATAACTATTCTACCTAGTTAAAATAAATACAAACTTGCCTGTAAAATAAAAATAAACCCTAAGATAGCTACAATGTAACTATTAGTTATATTGTAGCTAGCTTAGGGTTTATTTTATAGGTAAGTATTTAGTTTTACATAGGAATTATTTAGTTAATGATAGGAATTTTTAGTTAGATTTATTTTAATTATATTTAAGTTAGGGGGTGTTAGGGTTAGGGTTAGACTTAGGTTTAGCGGTTAATACATTTAGTATAGTGGCGGCGATGTTGGGGGCGGCAGATTAGGGGTTAATAAATGTAGGTAGGTGGCGGTGATGTTAGGGACAGTAGATTAGGGGTTAATAATATTTAACTAATGTTTGCGAGGCGGGAGTGCGGCAGTTTAGGGGTTAATATGTTTTTTATAGTGGCGGCGACGTTGGAGGCAGCAGATTGAGGGTTAATAAGTGTAGGTAGGTTGCGGCAACATTGGGGGTGGCAGATTAGGGGTTAATAAATATAATGTAGGTGTTGGCAATGTTGGGGGCAGCAGATTAGGGGTTCATAAGTATAATGTAGGTGGTGGCGCTGTCCGGAGTGGCAGATAAGGGGTTAATAAATATAATGCAGGTGTCGGCAATGTCAGGTGCTGCAGATTAGGGTTAATAAGTAGTTAAAACCTAAATGTAGCAAGTATATTAAAGGGACACTGAAGTCAAAATAAACTTTTATGAATCAGAAAGATCATGCAGTTTTAAGACACTTTCCATTATACTTCCATTATTAAATTTTGGACAATCTTTTTATACACACACTTTCTAGGGAACAAGATCCTAGTGAGAATGTGCACAAGCTCACAGGGTATATGTATACTAGTCTGTGATTGGCTTATGTCTGTCACATGATACAGGGGATGGAAAATAAGAGACAAAATTGTCAAAAAAAAATCTACTGCTTATTTGAAATTCAGAGTAGGTGCTACTGCATTGTCTTTTTTATGTGCTTGTTAATTATGTAAATCTACTGCATTAAGTGGTCCTTTAAGAAAATGCTCGACTTGAGGCAAAAAAATAAAAAATGTCTGGATCTGACAAGTCAGTTCCAATAAATAACAGGATGGAGCATTGTAAATAGCTAACCTGATATAGCTATATTATCAAATTGACTCCTGCTTAAAGGGACACTAAACCCGATTTTTTCTTTCATGATTCAGATTGACTAGAGCATGTATTTTTAAGCAACTTACTAAATTTACTCCTATTATCAATTTTTCTTTGTTCTCTTGATATCTTTATTTGAAAAAGAAGGCATCTAAGCTAAGGAGCCACAATGGACATCACTTGTTTATTGGTGCTGTCCAATCAGCAAGGACAACCCAGGTTGTGAACCAAAAATGGGCCGGATTCTAAACTTACATTCTTTCAAATAAAGATAGCAAGAGAATGAAGAAAAATGGTAATAGGAGTAAATAATAAAGTTGCTTAAAATTGCATGCTCTATCTGAATAATTAAAGAAAAAAATTTGGATTCAGTGTCTCTTAATTTATGTATTAAATGCATTAATTAAATACATACAATTTATCACTGTAGTTTCATTCCCACAACAAATATTTATGTTTAACTATACTGATTACTTAATAAATACATCAGGATAGCAGTCAAAAACTGCTTTATCAATATAGAGATTGACTTTATTGGAGTTTTATGTTGTTTTTCGTGTAAAATAAAAACCAAAACAAGTTATATTCAATAACAATCATGTATGAGATAATGATGTCCATAACAAAGTGTGTAAGATCAAGACCTGAATTAATAAAAATACACAATTCTATTGAAGGCTGTTTCTTTTGCTTAGAGGGAATTGGCAGATTTATGGTTGACAAGGCTGCGCAAAAGCAGTGAAATATATTACTCATGTGAGTCTCAGTCAATAATTATTTTGTATGTTACAAAGCAAAAGCTGCAAATTTAAATTGCAGAGATTTAATTTTGTATTTGTAAATACACTACTTTTTAAAAAAAATATAAATATGTCTAAAGGAAACACAATCTTGCATTCCATTGAGTGCTATATTTTAATCAATGAAGTAAGAGCTTCATCCACTTTTTTATTTTGTGCTTCATTTTTTTATATACCACTTTAATTAGGAGTGAAAAATTCACTTATGTACAATTAAAGTTTAAACTTGTTACTATGTAAAATAGATGTCACAGCTCTTGCAAGTGAAGCAAATATGGCATTCCAAGGCAATCTTCTCTTTATTTATTTATTTTTAAAGTTAATTTTTATTTTTAATTAATAGTTAAAGTCATTGTGGTCAATGCTTCAATAAATCTTGTAAGCAATAGTGAGCAGTTCTACGGAAAAAAAACTACACTTAATAATTTCTATGGCACCAGTTTTGTTACCTTTTTATTTTTAAATCTCAAAATGATTATGACTTACAGCTCAACAAGGTCTCTGAGCATCATTCTGGTGGACTTTACTGCACATAGGCCAGTGTAATTTTTTGTATTTTTATTTCATATCCCCAACTGCCCCGATTTTCATGGGACAGTCCCGATTTTAGGGGTCTGTCCCCCTGTCCCGGGTTGCTAGCCATCTGTCCCGATTTGCCCCAGGCATTAAAACATTTTTTTTTATTTTTTTATTTTTTTATTCTGTTGGGCCCATACTCAGAAGCAGCTGGCTTTGCTCTGACATGGTTAGATACCTGTTAGATTCCCTATGGAAAATTAATGGTGTGTGGGTTAAACAGGAGTAAGAAGACTGTATACACTCTGACCACGGGTAATGGTGACCTCTCTAACTTACCTCTGGTAGTGATGATGTCTTACCTCTGGTGATAATACTAGCATGCCTTCAGTTTTATACAATGAGCAGTGCTAATACCAGGGTAACAAACAGTGGCAGCCGCAAACTGATAGCTAATGTGCTTGCCAACCCTAGGACCGCATACAATGAATTACAGATACCCATATATTATGTAGTGTGTGTGTCTATCTGTATCCATAACTGTGTGTGTGTATCTGTATGTATAAGTTTATGCTATGTAGTGTGTGTGTCTGCATGTATACATGTAAGCTATGTAGTGTGTGTATGTGTATCTGCATGTTTAAGTGTGTATCTGCATGTGTAAGTGTTTGCTATGTAGTGTGTGTGTATCTGCATGTATAAGTGTATACTATGTAGTGTGTGTGTATCTGCATGTATAAGTGTATGCTATTTAGTGTGTGTGTGTATCTGCCTGTATAAGTGTATGCTATGTAGTGTGTGTGTGTATCTGCATGTGTAAGTGTATGCTATGTAGTGTGTGTGTATCTGACTGTATAAGTGTATGCTATGTAGTGTGTGTATGTATCTGCATGTATAAGTGTATGCTATGTAGTGTGTGTGTGTATCTGCATGTGTAAGTGTATGCTATGTAGTGTGTGTGTGTATCTGCATGTGTAAGTGTATGCTATGTAGTGTGTGTGTATCTGACTGTATAAGTGTATGCTATGTAGTGTGTGCATGTGCATTTTTGCGGACTTTAAAGGCCAGAATCTAGAATATTAATGGGGAATGCAGAGAGCAGTTTTAAAGAATTTATTATTAAATATCCAATTAAGATAAAAATATTTAGCAATTTTTATCTTAATTATTATTATTAATATATATCACTTATGTGTTTATTTTATTTTAATATTATACTAGTCCTAAGGTTAAGACACACTTTAAATTTTTATTATGTATCTCAGAGGAATGAAACTAAAAATGAGCCTGATAAATCCCATCACATGAATGCACTGAATGCATTATTATGATAACTTAATTATTATAACAAAACCTCCCCTGGCTATGGCGCTTGTAAAATCATATCAGATGGCAGGTACCTAAACCCTTTAGTGCCTCTGAGCCTTTACATGCACGACAGTGGTATATGTGTATAACACTACAATGAAATGCTAAAGAAAAACATTTATCAATTTAAAATAATTCTCACTTATAAATTATAAACTAATACGGTATGTTTCATCCACATACAAAATAGAAAAACAATCTTGGCAATTAATGTTGTTTAATGTATTTGACCATTTTTTATTTTTTATTTAAATGTATGTACATTTTTTTAACCTGTAGTTTTCTTGGAATATTGGGAAAAATACTTCTGTTAGTCTCACGTTCAATGCGGTCTTCTCAATACCAGCAACAGAGATTTGTGCTGGCAGAATAATGCCGGATGAAGGGACCACGGTGTCCTGTGGCTTTGCAACTGTATTAGCTATTAAAGGGACAGTCTAGACCCCATACATAAGTTTGATTACTTATTGTTACATACCAGAGACGCATCCTGCAACTGGCCCAGCATCTATAAGCTTGCAAGAAGTACAGGAAACATATTCATTGTTTGTTAGGAGTCAAAAATGTCCGCCAAGCTCCGTCCACCTATTGCGTGTATATTTTGGGATGTTAAGTTTCTCCAATCATTAATGATTTAGATAAGTTTTCCTACTCGCACACGCTGATTTGTGCATGTGCAATTTGAAATAGCTAACTGAAAAATATTAAACGTGCACTGCTAAACTGTCATACAAGAAAACAGCTAAACTGGACAAGAAGAAAGCTGTGGGCAGAACTTGGCAGCTATTTTCGGCTACTAACAAACCATCCTTATTTAAAAGTTTCATGTACTTCTTACAAGCTTATAGATGTGGAACTCTTTGCACGATACTTGCCTGGTATGTAACAATAAGTAATAAAGAACAAGTATTGGGTCTAGACTGTCCCTTTAAAGGTATCACCTGTACATGCTTTTGTTATTTATTAACAAAAGCATTTTTAATTTCCTATAAAAATATACATAAATAAACACTAAAACATGCAGCAAATTAATAATTGTTTTGGATCTTTTCCAGATAAGCCCCGCCAAAAAGTTAACCCCCGCCACCCAAAAAGACGGTGAAATGAAACTTGGGGAGGATATGAAACTTGTAGTTTGAGTTTTTTATTGAACAGGGTGAAATGAAATTTGTACTTTTATTTTTTATTGAAGAAGGTGAAATTGGGACATGTCATGAGGGGAGGATATGAAACTTGTACTTTTACTTTTTATAATCCCAATAATTTATGTGAGTGATTTAGGTTTTCGCTATAAACGCTCGGCTTTAGATGTAAAGCAGATACCAGCAAGCTTTAGTATGCAGTAAAGGGGGGTTACTTGCAGATTTCACTCTGGCAGCCGCTTCCATATTCGGTAACAAGTGGGCAAGGAAGGACGCATAGTCCCAATGTGTGGGCAGGGCCTGATGGGTTCCGTAAGACATCTGAATAAGAAGAGCAAGTTGCCGGAAGAATCAGCAAGGAAAGCTTGCGGTGTTGGTTGAGGCCTACCTAAGTGCAAGTAGCGAGATGGGGGAGAGCAGCCCGGATAAGGTTAGAGCAGAGAAAGTTCTTATGGGTGATACTCGGGCGATAGCCTTATTACCGACGTAATTAATTAATTAGATTAAGCTTTAGCAGCAAAGTCACTATCTGCTGTGTAGACAAATGAATTAACTTGGTTGTATAACAGATAAAATTGAATTATTGAAGCATGGCCAGCTGTATCTTGTTTAGGTGCTATGATGCATATATGATACACAAGACAGGTAAAACATCAAAGGTCAAGGTTGCGTAGCGTGCATTAAATTGGAGCTGGAAAAAGTGGCGGGGCTTCACTTTTTGCGCGTGCACTTTTTGCATTAGTGGCGGGGCTTATCTGGAAAAGATCCATTGTTTTAGTATTACTCCTTGAAATAAACAAAAACTGCTTCTGAAAACAACATTTGTTTTACATTTGATTTGCATTAGGATTCACTGGTGTTTTCGTTTATTTACATTTAAAATACTAAATCCTAGGTAGGCCCCGGAGCAGCTGTGTACTATGGAGAGATAGCTGGTTAATGGTGGTTACACATATGCATCATTTTATTGCCTCACCAGAGGTGCTTAGCTAGCTCCCAGTATTGCATTGCGGCTCTGGAGCTGATAATATAGGGACAGTCTACTCAAACATTTTTATTGTTTAAAAAGATAGATAATCCTTTTATTGAAGGGACAATGAACACCAATTTTCATATAACTGCATGTAATAGTCACTACTATAAAGAAGAATATGCACAGATACTGATGTAAAAATCCAGTATAAAACCTTTTAAAAACTTACTTTTAGCACTGTTGATGAGATTGGTCAGGGACACCCAGTGAAAGGGGCTGGAAAAGCAGCAAGAGCAGACATCCCCCCTCTCCCCTTCCCTGCATATGAAAAGACAGATTACAGACTCCTGTTTGCTCCTGTTTATGTAAACACGTGTTTACATCTGACTTAAGGGCTTGGTTAGGAATCTGAAAATAAAAACAATGTTATTAAAATATATGCAAAGCTATACAGACATTCCCAGATGGACTATATAAATGGATCTACAAAACATTTATGCAAAGAAAAATCTAGTGTACAATGTCCCTTTAACCACTTCCAATTTTTGCATAAGGAACACGATTATATGAATACACTTTTTTACCTCTGTGATTACCGTGTATCAAAGCCTCTGCAGACTGCCTCTTTATCTTAGTGCTATTTATAGACTTGCATTTTAGCCACGAATAACTGCATAGGAGTGAGCACAATGTTATCTATATGGTATACACCAACAAACACTGTCTAGCTGGGAAAAGCTATAAAAATGCACAGAGATATAGACGCCTGCAGGGGCTTAGAAACAAGCACATATTTAGAGTTTTAAAGTTTATAAAGTATATTAATATAACAATGTTGGGTGTGCAAAACTGGAGAATGGGTAGTAAAGGGGCTATCTAACTTTTTAAAGAATAAACATTTTGGAGTAGACTGTCCCTTTAACTATATTTTTGAAGGAGTTAAACACATAGTGATATTAAAACAGTAGAGCAGTAATAAAATGCTCTAACAAATTAGAGTATATTATTTTTATACTTGTATTTCCTTTTAACAAAAATCAATTTGTCAGCTATCTTCCTATGGATAATGCCTTCTGGAAAATACTGTAATTTTTTTCCTCCCCTTTAATGTGTTCCCAATGATCCATTTTACCTGCTGAAGAGCAGGGTAAAGGCTTAAAAACATGAGAGCTGATTAAAAGAAATGGCTTCCCTAGGTCAGATTGAGATCATGCACTAGGGCAGTGATTTGCAACTTTTTTTTGCCGTGGCACACTTTTTTACATTAAAAAATCCTGTGGCACACCACCATCCCAAAATTTTACAAAATCACACATTGTAGCCTAATACAGGATATATATATATATATATATATATATATATATATACACACACTGTACTGTGCTGTCATGCCATGCCTCCTACAAACTATACATGACATATTGACATTCATTCACAAACAATCATAATCATTGTCTGTGAATGAATGTCAATATCATGGTTGTAAATGATGCCTGATGAGCCTGTCACATACCTCACAATATTTCAAAATTTGAAAGAGGGACACCCCCGCACTGTTGTCAGTCTGCCGCGGCACACCTGAGGATCTCTCATGGCACACTAGTGTGCCACGGCACACTGGTTGAAAAACACTGCACTAGGGACTCTGGGACAAACAGAAAAACTGCTCATTGCTGCAGATGTGAATAGGAGCTGCTGAAGGGGTCGTCATCTCTCACCTTTAGTCAAAACTCTTCCTTTTTCCCTGTTGGAATACCTGAGTCAGAGTAACTATATTACCTAAGGCCCAACCTCTTTCTTTACCTCGGTTTTCCTACCTGAGGCAGAGGGACTATAATAGCTATGGCCAAACTGCTTCCTTTACCCCTGTTTTCCTACCTGAGGCAGAGGGACTATATTACCTAAGGCCCAACCACTTTATTTACCTCGGTTTTCCTACCTGAGGCAGAGGGACTATATTACCTAAGGCCCAACCACTTTCTATACCTCGGTTTTCCTACCTGAGGCAGAGGGACTATAATAGCTATGGCCAAACTGCTTCCTTTACCCCTGTTTTCCTACCTGAGGCAGAGGGACTATAATAGCTATGGCCAAACTGCTTCCTTTACCCCTGTTTTCCTACCTGAGGCAGAGGGACTATAATAGCTATGGCCAAACTGCTTCCTTTACCCCTGTTTTCCTACCTGAGGCAGAGGGACTATAATAGCTATGGCCAAACTGCTTCCTTTACCCCTGTTTTCCTACCTGAGGCAGAGGGACTATAATAGCTATGGCAAAACTGCTTCCTTTACCCCTGTTTTCCTACCTGAGACAGAGGGACTATAATGGCTATGACCAAACTGCTTCCTTTACCTCTGTTTTCCTACCTGAGGCAGAGGGACTATAATGGCTATGACCCAACCACTTTCTTTACCTCTGTTTTTATACCTGAGGCAGAGGGATTATATTGGCTATGGCCCAGCCACTTCCTTTACCTCTGTTTTCCTACCTGAGGCAAACGGACTATATTGGCTATGGCCCAACCGCTTCCTTTACCTCTGTTTTCCTACCTGAGGCAGAGGGATTATATTGTCTATGGCCCAACCACTTCCTTTACCCCTGTTTTTATACCTGAGGCAGAGAGATTATATTGTCTATGGCCCAACCGCTTCCTTTACCTCTGTTTTCCTACCTGAGGCAGAGAGATTATATTGTCTATGGCCCAACCACTTCCTTTACCCCTGTTTTTATACCCGAGGCAGAGGGACTATATTAGCAATGTAGCAACCGCTTCCTTTAACCCTGTGATTAAATTGGCTGAACAGTTCAGACAGTGAGAAGCAAACAGCAAGTAATAAAAGATATGGTAATGAGCAAAGGAAGTTTTGTTGGTGCATGTTTTTATGGGAAATAAAGGGTGATAAATCACTTGTGCAATTCTGTTATGTAGATTAACCCTTGATGTATGTTCCCAGTAATCAAAAATTAATAACTTAATAGGTATAATATCCAGTCATAAGGTTAAATCAATGCTGTGAGTGCTTTACCTATTTCCACACTTTGATAGCTGGTGTATGTTCTAAGTAATCAACTTGTTACATTTCTGTCTCTGTGCAACTTTGAATAAAATGGAGAAAATTTTATACAGGAGTCCATCCGGGATATTCTTATGGGACTGCGGTCTGAATTAACTGTCTCCGTTTGAAGACTGTTTGTTCTACACAAGCGCACCTCTATGGGGACTTTTTGATTCTTATTTGAACTTTGAATAAAGGGTTTAAATGTTGGTAATTGGTTAAATTACTTATAGTTTTTTTTTATAAATCTTATCATCTTTATATAAAATGTAAAATATTTTGTCACATATACAGTATGTTCCTTAATTATCCACTTCATATTCAATTTCACTGAACAAAAAAGTTACAATTATGTGATTTGTTTTGTTGCATTTTTAGGTCTGATATTTATATATGAAAATAAATATTTTAAAGTATATTACGTGTATTCAAAAAAATAAAATACACTGGCAGCACTATGACTTCAATAGTAGACAAATAAACACTGGTGTATATACTGGTATACATACTGGTGGTATATAAACTCTTTAGTTACCAAAGCTATAAAGCCATTTTCATAGATTTTGTTTTTTTCTACTCTGCTAATTTTGAGCAGATGATTTACTAAAGATTGATCAGCTCTCTTCTTTATTTATTATCTATACATGTTTTGAAACCTGCTAAATAAACTCTTGTTGCTCAAAAAACTAGTGAACCCTTAAAACTGATGTTTAATATACATTTTTCAGTTCAAATTCTACACTTTAACATTATTGGCTAAAATGGCTATTGGATTAAATTAAAGTTCAATCCTACGCCTGGTACTTCATTCATAGATATACTTTATAGCTGACATTACTTGCTTAGTATTCTTCTTGAAAAAATACATAATTTCCATTACTATAAATCCAAAATTGCCCTTCTTTTATTTTAAACGTTCATATCAGAACAACTGATATTTTTTGGGGAAAATATTAGTAACTTTCATAAAATACAATGGGATGTAGAAAACAACTATTTTAGAACTTCATATTCTTTTGATAAATAACCTTTTTTTATATTTTATATTCTGTGCTTCTCTTTTCATATTTTTAATCTTTTGTTTTTTTATTATAATATAATTATGCGGCTTCTGGTGTTTGAATATGTTGCCTTAAAAAGCCAAAACCATAAAATATCCTCATAAATGTTTCACAAGTGCAACACGACATAGAGTTTAACTTTTACTGAAAAAACTACTACATTTGAGGTTGAATCAATGAAAATGAAACTCGACTGAAAATGTCTTTGTTGTATTGATTTTTAAGAGAAATAAAATAACAGACCAAATGTCATTCTAAATTTATTGGAGAAATTATAGTACAGTTTAATCTTTCCATTTCTAAGCTTTTTACCCACATACTTTAATATCAATAATAATAATAATTACATTAATAAAAATAATTATCATAGCAGATCTGCAGCATCATTTTTATACTAATAATAATAATATTATTAATAATAATAACAATAATAATAATAATAATAGTAATTAAAAATAACAATCATAGTAAATCTGCAACATAATTTTTATAATAATAATAACTATGATAATAATAATAATAATAATAATAATAATAATAATAATAACAATAATAATAATAACAACAATCATAGTAAATATGCAGCATCATTTTTATAGTAATAATATTATTATTATTATTATTATTAATAATAATAATAATAATAACAATAATCATAGCAAATCTGCAACATAATTTTTATAATAACAATAATAATAATAACAACAATCATAGTAAATATGCAGCATCATTTTTATAGTAATATTATTATTATTATTATTATTATTATTATTGTTATTATTATTATTATTATTATTATTATTAATAATAATAACAATAATCATAGCAAATCTGCAACATCATTTTTATAATAATAATAATAATAATAATAATCATAGTAAATTGCAGCATCATTTTTATCAGAATCATTATCATGGGCATCTGCAGAAATTTGCCTGGGATGTAAAAAAATGCTCTGACAATAATACTGTTTATATAAACAAATATTATTATACATATTTACTAGGGCAAAAGCCTACCCTGTCCCTTCACACAGCCATATAATTAATTAAAACAGAGGGTTTAGTGTAACAACATTTTGAACATTTATAGGCATGGTGGTTTCTTCTGCAATATTTGGAGTATATAGTCACTATATCTAGATTGCCGGATCACTACAGACAGTGTAAAGTTACTTTTTACGCCTACACCATACATGCCTGATAACATTATTTCCATTTTACCCCCTCTCTCAGATCCATTTTTTCCTTCCTTGTGAGGGTAGCTGCAACCAACCACTATACACAGAATAAGGACAGTCCTCTCTCTATACTCTGTCGTGTCATTGGCCTATCTTATTGCCGTTGTTCTTAAGCTCTCTAGGCTGGCGGGATTATTAAAGAATGCTCACCAGTTATTCTATTTCCCTAGTGGAATTATCTAAATCCACTTTTTACCGTGAAAACAGGGTGTCTCGCTATGGGGCGTATACTGCATTTTTGTATGAAAAGTGCACAATAAAATTTGTATTTTAGTACACTGGTTGCAGAAAAATAACTTAGAAATGTGTACTTCTAAATACAAAATACAAGGCGTAATTGTTGTTTTTTTGTAAATTGGGCTGAACATGGGGGCATATTAAATTGTCTTTCTTATCCCAGCGTAATTCTGTAAAGATTTTGCACTACAGATCTCGCAGTTTTTTCCTGCCAGCTAAAAGGCAAAGCTTTTCTCAAAACACTCCAAATACTTAAAGGGACAGTAAAGTCAAAATTAAACTGTAAGGATTCAGATAGAGCATACAATTTTAAACAACTTTCCAATTTACTTCTGTTTTAAAATTTGCTTTTTTCTCTTGGTATTTCTTATTGAATAGTTAAAACTAGGTAGGCTCTTAAGAGCTCAGGAGTGTGCACACGTTTTAATACTCTATGGCAGTGGTGTTTTTTTCAAGATTAAATAACAAAGCTACAAATAATGTCGAAAACACTGCTGCCATAGAGTACTATGCTCCTGAGCTCTTAAGAGTCTACCTAGTTTTACTCTCCAATAAAAGATACCAAGAGAACAAAGCAAATTTGATATCAGAAGTAAATTGGAAAGGTTTTTTTTAAATTGCATGCTTTATCTGAATCATATACGTTTAATATTGACATTACTGACTGCCCCTTTAATACCCTAATAGAAAAACACATATGTACGAAAATATAGGTGAATGTAAGATGCTATACGCAGAAAGCAACATAATGTAATTTTTATTGGCTGCAGGATTTAATTTTTAAAATGCACCCCCTGCTCACTGCTATCTTCTCTCTATGGAACGGTGTCCCTATCCATTGAGGTCCATTACTTTCAATAGGAGCCATCTTACCACTCACAGGGACTGCCCCTTTATTATAATCATTCCAGCAGGGCATCCCCTGCGAGGGTTGGCGAGAAAAACCAAGTGTGATCTGGTGAGGTTTAGATAATCAAACCCTTGAGTACAAAATCAGAGATGAATAAATTATGGTAGTATGTTGGAGTTGTATAGCATACTCAATTAAACAGCTGCTACATATCAGAGTGAAAAAAATAATACAATGGTGTTTTAGCCTTTTTTAATGCCAATATCAGTACCACATGTCTAAGTGCTGTGCTAATAGCAGTGCCGATTGGTAATTATTCATAAATAATGTGCTAGCGGCATCAGATTAAAAGTAAAAAAACTAAATATATATATGCAGCTGTAACTTCCATGTCCCTTTAACTGCCATTATTTCTGAATTTAATACGATCAGGATTATCCAAAAACAAATGTGAAGCTTACAATTTTATTGTGTGATATAGGAGTCAATCAGCTAACAAGGACATTACTGATCAATTTCCAACCATTGTGCTGATTTTTTTTAATTTTTAGGTGCTGCCCTCCTGTAGGTCATTTTAGTGAGAAACCCACACAGATGATATATTGTTTTTTTTTCCTCTCAACGGATTAAAAAAATACCATTGTTTTATATATATATATCATAACACATGAGAATCTTGCATGAAAATGTGTTAAAATGTATATTTCTATCAACATTTTAATAAACAAGGGTTTAAAAAATGTGTGTGTGTGTTTTTTTAAACTCTGTTGTAGAAAGAAAGAAGTGGTTATCCACACATAAAAAGCCCCTCTGGGTATATGTATGTAACCTGCAGATGGGGGCTCCCATAAGCCTCCACTGAAATAAATTCACATGCTAGGTGATCATTATTACCACAGTCATCACCTGGCTATTGAAAGCTATATGGGGCAAAAAGGGCATCTGGGGTACTGGGGGTATCTAGGCCTTTTTTGATTAGTTGTTAAAGGCTCAAAGAGAGCACAAAATGTGTGTATTTTTTATTTAAATTTTTAAAAATATGTGCTTTTTATTTAGTCCCTCGCGTTACTAACAGGTAACCTTTACCTTTAAAACAATGGGTCTTGTTTTTTTTAGAGCTTATGGGAACTGACATTGAGGGGTTTAAATACTTGCCCTCTCCATAAAGCTCCCTGAAGACCTCTGCAGCAACCTGACACTTCCGTGTTTCCAAGCCCATGTGTGGTGACATCACCAGCATCCCTGGATACCCCTGGCAATGCCAAACCATTAGATCACCAGGCATGCTGTGGTAAGTGAGGGGGGGGGGGCTATGATGTGCTCTAAAAGTGCCCCACCCAGTTTGACAGCAACAGTTTAGCACTGTTGTTGAAGTAGTCTGGGACACCCAGTAAAAGGGGCTGGGTAAACAAATAGAGCAGACACTCCCCACATCCCCCCTTCCCTGCATATGAAAAGACAGATAACATAAACAGGAGCCAGCAGGAAACGCGTGTGTATACATCTGACACAGTGCTGTACAATGTACCTTTAATATACTTTTTACCTCATTACCTTGTATCTAAGTCCCTGCAGACTCCCCCCTTTTCTTTCATGTAATTGGCAAGAGTCCATGAGCTAGTGACGTATGGGATATACATTCCTACCAGGAGGGGCAAAGTTTCCCAAACCTCAAAATGCCTATAAATACACCCCCCACCACACCCACAATTCAGTTTTACAAACTTTGCCTCCTATGGAGGTGGTGAAGTAAGTTTGTGCTAGATTTCTACGTTGATATGCGCTTCTCAGCATGCTGAAGCCCGGTTCCTCTCAGAGTGCAGTGAATGACAGAGAGATGTGAAGGGAGTATCACCTATTGCATGCAATGGTCATCCTAACGGGGATCTATTTCATAGGTTCTCTGTTATCAGTTGTAGAGATTCATCTCCTACCTCCCTTTTCAGATCAACGATATACTCTTATAATACCATTACCTCTGCTGATTCTCGTTTCAGTACTGGTTTGGCTATCTACTTTATGTAGATGAGTGTCTTTTGGTAAGTATGTTTTCCTTTATTTAAGACACTCTTAGCTATGGTTTGGCTCTTTAAATGTAAAGTTCTAAATATAATGTTTGTACTTATATTTGCCATGATTCAGGTTTATCAGTATATTTCCTTTTTTACAGACTGTCAGTTTCATTTTGGGAAATGCACATATAAAAAAAATAATAAAAAATTCTTTGAAATTTTTCAAAATTTACTTTTTTCCAAATTGCGGGCTGTTAGGCTCACGGGTGCGCAAAATGCTATAATTTTTTTGCGTCATTTTTGGATCGAGACTTTTTTGGCGCGAAAATTACGCTTGTTGATGTATTTTTGTCATTTCCAGCGCTTTACTTGGTTCCGAAAATTTTCACGTAGTTGCGTCATCTATGACGCTCGTGTTTGTTGCAGACGTTTTTGGCGCCAAAAAATATTTTGTCAGTTGTGGGCGTCATACTTGGCGCTAGACTTTTGACATTATTTAAGTCCATGTATTGTTGCTTCTGGTTTCCAGAGGCTTATTCTGTTTGCATTTTTTACCATTCCTGAAACTGTCATATAAGGAAATTGATAATTTTGCTTTATGTGTTCTTTTTTCTATAACATATTGCAAGATGTCCCAATCTAACCCTGTATGAGAATCTACTTCTGGAATGCTACTGCCTGATGTCAGTTCTACCAAAGCTAAGTGCATTTGTTGTAAACTTGTGGTAACTGTTCCTCCGGCTGTAGTTTGTGTTAGTTGTCATGATAAACTTTCAAACGCAGACAATATTTCCATTAGTAATAATCCATTACCTGTTGTTGTTCCTTCAACATCTAATGTTCAGGATATTCCTGTTAATGTGAGAGAATTTGTTACTAATTCTATTCAGAAGGCCCTGTCTGTTATACCACCTTCTAATAAACGTAAAAGGTCTTTTAAAACTTCTCATAAATTCGATGAATTTTTAAATGGCCGACAGCATTCTGATTTATCTATCTCTGGTGAGGATCTATCTGGTTCAGAAGATTCTGCCTCATATTGAAACTGACAAAACTTCATATTTATTTAAAATGGAGTATATTCGTTCTTTATTAAAAGAGGTGTTGATTGCATTAGATATGGAGGAGACTAGTCCTCTTGATATTAAAACCAGTAAATGTTTAAATTCGTTTTTTAAACCTCATGTAGTTATTCCAGAGGTTTTTCCATTTCCTGATGCTATTTCAGAAGTAATTTCTAGGGAATGGAATAGTCTGGGTACTTCATTTACTCCTTCTTTAAGGTTTAAGAGACTGTACCCTTTGAAGTTTTGGGAAAAGATCCCCAAAGTTGATGGGGCTATCTCTACTCTTGGTAAGCGTACTACTATTCCTACGGCAGATAGTAATTCTTTTAAAGATCCTTTAGATAGGAAGCTTGAATCTTATCTAAGGAAGGCTTATTTATGTTCAGGTCATCTTCTTAGGCCTGCTATTTCTTTGGCTGATGTTGCTGCAGCTTCAACTTTTTGGTTGGAAACTTTAGCGCAACAAGTACCAGATCCTAATGTATATAGCATTGTTAAGCTAATTCAACATGCTAATAATTTCATTTGTGATGCCATTTTTGATATCATTAGAATTGATGTCAGGTATATGTCTTTAGCTATTTTAGCTAGAAGAGCTTTATAGCTTAAATCTTGGAATGCGGATATGACTTCTAAGTCAACATTGCTATCTCTATCTTTCCAAGGTAATAAATTATTTGGTTTTCAGTTGGATTGTATAATTTCAACTGTTACTGGGGGAAGGGAGACTTTTTGCCTCAGGATAAAAAATCTAAGGGTAAATTTAGGGCTGCTAACCATTTTCGTTCCTTTCGTCAGAATAAAGAACAGAAACCTAACCCTTCCCCTAAAGTAACGGTTTCCAATTGGAAGCCTTCTCCAGTCTGGAATAAATCCAAGCCTTTTAGTAAATCAAAACCAGCCCCCAAGTCCGCATGAAGGTGCGGCCCTCATTCCAGTGCAGCTGTTAGGGGGCAGACTTCGATTTTTCAAGGATGTTTGGATTAATTCAATCCAAAATCATTGGATTCAGAACATTGT